>NC_064852.1:110649455-110876955 GCF_024139225.1 Suncus etruscus | reverse complement strand
AACTGTGTGCGTGTGTGTGTGTGTGTGTGTGTGTGTGTGTGAGAGAGAGAGAGAGAGAGAGAGAGAGAGAGAGAGAGAGAGAGAGAGAGAGAGAGAGAGAGAGAGAGAGAGAGAGAGAGAGAGAGAAGTTTCTTTAGCAGTTGCCAGGCAGGAAGGGTTCTAGCTCCCAAGCACTAGAGCTCACAACCAGCCCTTCCAAGTTCTCAACATCCCTTTTTCTCCTAGACCTAGACAACTCTATGACTCTTTGCCAGTGTCCACTCCTTTTAAACAAGACAGCACCTACAGGACAAGAGTCCTGGCATCTTTTCTCTTGATATTTCCCACTCGCCTAGTGCCCTGAAAGTCATATGAACTTCAGAAAATATTGTTTTAAGATACCACCTTACAGGAATATCTCATCAACATAGATTCCACTGCCAAAGCAAGCGCATGCTTGGGATATAAGACTAGACCAAAAATAGCCTAACAAGAATGGATCAGAATAGAGAAAGAAAATCATTACCAAAACATTCGCAGACACTCACCAGTCCCTGTATAGGTGTGTCAACCCAAGGAAGAAGACATCAGTGACCATGCTTACCTGTCACTGAGAAACTTCAGACAGGGTATCAGGCTTGTGGTGTACTAGGTAAGTGGTGGCTAGAAGAGAGAACTTGGAAAGAAAATGCAACAGAATGCAAAGCCAGAGAGCTAGTAACATAAGCCTAAACAGACCTAGGTCCCTCCTGCAGAAAAGCTCATGGTAAAAAAACAGAAACCAAACACCTGGAGGAAGGAGAGAAGGTAGAAGAGCAGAAGGAAATAATTTACCCAATTAATTCTCACAGCATTTTCTGTGCACCCGTCAGAGCCTCCCTAAGAACTTGGATGGCACCTATCAGTTAAGTACATCACTCTTCAGAGTAGTTTTGAACCCTTCAGCTCCATTTTCCAGACTGTAAAACTCGAATCTCCAGAGGTTCAGAGACTTGCCCAAGAACACACAAATAGTCAGCTTTAGAGGTTGGGCAGCCTTTCTCCTGCCTCTCAAAAACACTTCTGGGCAGAGGGAGGTGGCTCACATAAATAGCCAATTTCCTCACTTTTAAACAGAACTTTGGGGGCTGGAGCAATAGTGCAGCAATAGGGCTTTTGCCTTGCATGCGGCCAACCCAGGACGAAAGTTGGTTCGATTCCCAGTATCCCTTATTGTCCCCAAGCCTGCCAAAAGCGACTTCTGAGTGTAGAGCCAGGAGTAACTTCTGAGTGTCACTGGTGTGACCCAAAAACCCAAACTCCGCCTTTCAAATAAATAAATAAATAATAAACAGAACTTTACACAGTGATTGGTGGGAAAAGATGAAGACCTAACTCCTCCATCCTCCAGGCTACCCTTAGAAACATGCCAACCTTCACCAGAATAAGGAGCATTGAGGAAAAGAGGAGCAGTGAATTCAGAAGCATAAGCCACACTCCAGAGTACAGAGAAGACTCAAGTGAGCATTTCCTGTGCCGTAGATTGATCTAGTGAGCTATGATGCAGCATGGAAATAAAAAATGGCTCAGAGCCATTATTGCCTGCACAGGAATTATTACCCAGTTAGTATGTATTCTAGGGGAGAGGGGTTCAAAGAAAACAACAAACCCCTGAAATAGGTGACAGTGGAGGGTGCAATTTTTGGTTCAAATCATTACCAGGAATCACTTTAGTTTGGTTTTGGCCGGGGCAAGGGATTTAGACCTAGAAGAATCAATGCCTTTGAAAGAAGCCTTTTAACAGTGAGTTTTTTCAGTAATGAACAAAGGAATGTCTATGGATTCTGAACATATTCTAAAGAATATGGGGAGGCCTGGTCTATTTGTAGCAATCCATAGACTTTTTTTTAATGCCATAAAACATTGTAATCAAAGCAGAACCAACTGTAATACATTCTAAGAGCTCCTGCTCAGTTTATTGTCTCCCAGATGTTGGAGGACAAAGAAGACCTTCTCAACCCAAATACCAACTCCAATGTATTTGACTCTCTCAATTCTGGGATCAAAATTGGCTCTCATCTTTATAACATGTGCCTGTTGCTAATGTGATTTCAAATAACATCCATTTGAATATGTGAATTTTAAAAAATGATATATGAGGTGTGAACATCTCTGCACAGATGAAATACATTTGAAGAGTCCTTTTTTATGAGATTACATTTTCTTACATTTGCATGAATAATAACTTCATGGTAGATTATCTTTTGTAAAGATTAGCATAGCCTTAATGAATCTTTGAATCAGGAAAAGTATTGCATTGCAGAAACACAGGTTTTGAAAGAGGAACTGCCCCTTTTTTGAGAAAGGGAGTGTTATGGGATTGGACTCTGTTTAGGGAGGGCTTTGGCTGAGAATCTAGTTAAAGTGATGAGGATCAAGACTAGCTTCAGTTCTCTATTTATACTGAGGTTGTTACTGCTGGATTCCATGAATAGAGAGGAAAATACACTGCATTAGTGCTAGAGCACAAATTCAAGAACATTTTGTCTGACTCGCACTTTTCGGACAATGAATGCACAATGCAAACTCTCCGGTGACTTACTCAAGATCATATGATTTTGCCTGCTTGGTAAACATTCCAAGTCTCACAGTCTGGTGGGCCCAACCCACTATAGTTCCAAAGGGCTGCCCAGAAAAATTTAGGGGGTCAAAGGCTGGTGCAGGTTCAGTGGAGTCTGAAATGTTTTAAACATGGAAGCCCTGTGAGAAAAACAAAAATACAGAGATAAAATTGAGTCCTGACAAGAAGATAGGCATTTAGCACGAGGAAATAAAATAGCTCCTCTGTAAAGGTGAACAGATAGCACAGACATCACAAACACAAGAGGAATATTTTTATTAACTTTCTGATGCCTTTCAACAATACATTTCCCTCCCATTCTGAGCTGTTTCCTCGCCCATGATCTCTACATAACAATTTTGTCAGATCTTTCCTGGAGAGAAAAATATGAAGATAATTTAGCCTTTAATCTACCACTGTTGATCAAAATTTGCCATTTATTATAGATAATGTAGAGAAGCTCTTTTAGTTCCAGAACTCATGATTACCTGTCATGACAATATTAGGGTGTTTTTCAAATGTGGGGAGTCTTCACCAAGTTCCTGTCAAGATATAAGACTTGGAAAGAATTTTCCAAGCTAGTTTCTGGCTTCACACAACTCTGGAAGCTACTAAACTTGGGAAAGGCTTCCACAATAGTGCTCTGAAGTCATTGGGGCCACACCTAACAGTACTCAGGGAGTCAAGCATCCAAATTAGAGCTTCCTCCATGTAGGGTAAGAATTCCACCCCTAGGAGCTATCTCCCTGACCCTCCATTGAAGTAAATTTTACTCTCTGTATCGCCAGATGCTTCCTACCTCTACTAGTTGTGATCCTGTCAAAAACTCCTTTTCCACAGAGAGGAATGTGCATGCTCCAAGTCTGTTCCTTGCTTCCTCCTCAACAGGAAGTTTCATAATCAGGCAGCAAGTGTAAAATAAATCCCACGAGTTGTGAAACCTCCACAGGCATCTTATCTCTACCCCAGGCAGTTGGGTCAGAAGAAGAAGGGTAGTTGCAAAGAATTAATAAACCAAGCCAGTTAAGAGAAGGTTTTCACCTCATGGGATCTCTCTCAGTACTCCAAAACCAAAAACTGCTCATTCTTTATTAACCCAGTAAAAATTCAACCTGGCAGGGCAAGGTGGAGTAAGATCCAGGTGGACTTTTATATATCAGAGGGAGAGATTTATAGGAAAGAGGAAAATGAAAGAATGTCTTTGTTTTGTATTAATAGCTGAGTGTCATCGTACAGCAAGTATTCTCAGAACTCATGCCTTTCTCTTCCTTATCTACCTTCAGGTATATGTGACCCTAGAATTCTAGTCTTGCCTCAAGGGGGACCGCCTAGGTCTTCTCCATGTTACTGTCTACTCCTATGGGCAGACTATCCCCCACCCCCAGTGTACACATCTATTGACCAGTCTCAGTCATGCACAGAGCCTCTGAAGAGACAGGTCCTGGAAGCTTCCACTTGACAAGCTTTGTGTCAAATCTACACAAAGCCTCTGGAACCAAATCTTTTTCACCACCTCCTCAGCTCTGCTTGGAATCTCTTCATCTCTCTTTACTGATCCCACCAAAATTATCATCACTACGTCTTACCCACAATGCCAGGGAAGCTGCCTGAGGAAGCTGGAAGCACCAGAAATGAGCAAGCCTCAGAAGTAAGTGGAAGATCTTAGATGACCATAAAGCTTCCCTGGGCCTCCTGAGTGGACAGGACAACATCTTGGTACCTGTCAGTGGAGATCCCACTGTTCCAGCTGCTGAGGCTCAGTATTCAAAGCTGTGAATTGGCCAAATGGAGCCGCTTTACCTTACTTAAATGGGACATTTTCAAGCTTCTTTCTTGACCCTATAATACAAGTCAGTTGCAAGTCAACTTGGACCCTTCAGTGACACAAACCCTTGTCAGGGGACCCCTGTGCCCTATTTGTGAAGAGCAAAACTCTGTCCTCTTCCTGCATCCATCTTAAATTAAGGTGATAAAGGGGCAGGGAAGAGCAAAGCCAGGTCACTATTCCTCTGGGGCTGAAAGAAAGACATGAGCAGGAGCAGGAAACAGGTAGCCTCAGATGCACGAGGCCTGCACCAGGCTGGGTTTGATTCCAGACCCACATGATCCCCTGAGGGTTGCTGGGTGCACCCCTGGAGGACTCCAACACTTCAAAGTGGGGGAGGGGAGGATTCCCATCACCACAAGGACTCTGAGCAGCTCCTCATCCTTGTCCCAGATTGACTGAAAAGGGCTAGTGGGGTTGCTGGGTCTCCCAAAAGGCCCCAAGCCACCTTGGGCAAACCCAACCCTACAAAGCAGAGGAAGAGCCAAGCCCCTCTCCAATGTAGTACCTCATTCTCCGGGTCCTGGTCCCCAACCCAACAGTTCCCCACTTTCAAGCACATTATCTCCTGCCTTGAAAAAATAAAAGCCCACTAGATCTTAAGCTAAGAATTTGATGTCAAACAGCTTTGATAAAAATGTCTGGCTCTATTTAAAAAAGAAAATCTACACTCCTAAAAAAGAATGTGGCATGAAACCTCAGCACCCTGCTGATGGGAAGCAGGTCAGGAAGCCCAGAGCCTGGGGGTGAGGGTGGAGGGGAAGCCGGTAGTTGGTCAGGGTCGAAAGAGGGCTTAGGAGGCTGGGAGATCCACGGCAAAGGTCAAAAGACTTGGGGGTGGGGGACAAATTGTCCCTGTCATAAATTCCAGCTAGCTGGATCCTCTGTGTACACACACTGACACACACACACACACACACACACACACATCACTGCAGCTGCAGCTCTGCACAGATGCCTTTGGCAGGTTGGGGGAGGTTCCCAACAGGCAGCCTTAGGCCAAGCATTTTGCATTCCCTGCACTGGGCAGACCCAGCCAAGGCTTGGTGGAGCAAATAGTGAGGTGGGAGGGGCAGCGCAGGAGAAGGACAAATGTGGAAGGAAGATTTACGAGGCCATGAAGACGAGGCTCCTAGACTCCTGAGTGCAGGACGATGACTTATTTATTTTATTTTCATTTGTAACCAAAACCTTTTCTTGCATCCCATTGGCCCCAGATGAGAGGAGAGAGGTGGCCGTCTGTCAGGCGCTGGTCACTGGGCCAACGGAGACAGGGTGGTGTGATGCTGACGCAGCCACTGACAAGCCAGCCGGGGCCCAGGGGAGCAGCAAGAGCCTGCAGCCTAGCCAGGCAGGTAGAAAGCTGCTGGCTGGGGAATTGCTTGGAGGAACTGGGCTCTGTCGTGGGGCGGGTGGAGAGCTGGGCTGTGGAGAGGGTTCAGGGTGATAGGGTGAGATGCATAGACATTGTTACTGGCCCTGCCTCTCAGTGCCCTTGCCACATTCTGGACCCCAAAAAGCTCCCCACTGCTTATACCTTCTTTCTCTCTGCACCCCATTCATCCCTGGCTGTTCCCCAGCCTTCAGCTCTGTCCCTTCACATTTCTCTTCCCCATCCTTCTGGAAAGGATGACAACACATTAACATCCAAAGGGCATTTCAAGCTCAGGGTTTGAGAATGAGCTCCTTGAATTGGCTGGTGGTCATTTCTTGCATGCAGGAGGCCCAGCAACTCTTGATCCCCTGAGTCACTCCAGGAGTAATCCCCACCTGAACATGAAGCTGGGAGCCCCTCAGGACTGCCAGGTGTCTCTCCCCACCAAAGTAAAAAGATAATCCACAACAAAATGTAACATGGTGACCCACTGGCATGCTTTATGCTATCTTCAAGGCAACCTGTGACCTCACAGCAGAAGCCAGAATCCCAGGTTATAAAGGGATGTCAGTGTGAATCCAGGGTCTGTGACCTCAAGGGCATGGCCACATAAAGGCTCTGAAGGACTGGCTGTCCACATGGTGGACAGAGGCCTCCAGTTCTCCTAAGAAAACAGGAGTTGGGAGGCATAGATGTAGTAGTGGTAGAGTTCAGGCCTCACATATATGTGAGGTCTCGCCCTGCCAAACAAAAATGAAGCAACCAGAGCAACGCTCCTCCCTCCCCTGGTAAGAGGGAGGGGAAAAGGCTTCAAGGACATGGATGATCCTATAAACTCTTCAGATATCACAGCTCCAGTCTTTGCTTTCTGGACCCATGATATTGAGAATTAGAGAATCCTTTCATCTCAGAGGGCTTCCTATAAGGAAATCCTTTGTCTTTTCACACAGAACTAGAAAAACAAAGCAACTGCTCAGATTGTAGCTACTCTATAAGATATAACTACAAGATAGTTCTGTGGCTTTTCTGGACAGCTCTCAGTCATGTGATCATCCCTCACCTCAACTTCTCAGCCTCTGCACCTCATTACTCAGCCTTTCTCCTGTCAACTATTTTCAGTTTTTAAATGGCCATGAGAGGCATCTCTGACCTGGAGGCTGAATAATTTCCCTGGGATGGTTCTCAATAGCTCGTGGCCACATGCCCTTTGTCTGTAATACTTATGGATTCCAAAGTTCTCTCTGGAATATTTGGAGGAAAAAAATCCAATGATGTGCCATAGAGTCAACAACACTAACATTACAAACTTTAACAACAGAAATTCAAAAATGGGCCTGTTAGACTGGCAGGCCCTGGGTGGGGGGGCATGGTATGGGATGGACTCTGGGAACATTGGTAGAGGGAGATTGACACTGGTGGTGGGATTGGGCCTGGAACATTGTATGTCTAAAATCCAACTATGAATAAATTTGTAGATAACAATTATTTAAATTAAAAAGTTTTTTTTAAAGATAAAATCATGCAACTTGCTGCAATGTGGCTGGATCTGGAGAGCTTCATGCTGATTGCAATTAGTCAGAAGAAGACAGACAGACACAGGACAATCTTCTCATAAACAGAATAAAAAGAAAACATAGGAAGGAACAACAAGTGCTCAAAAGCAACAGAAACAAAATTGAGAGCTTGTCTTTGGGAGAAAGTTTGGCGGGAGATGGAGTAGGATGAGGTTGAGGATACTGTAATATTAGGGGAGCAGAGTGATCACTCAGGTGGAGGAGGGGTGCTGGAATCCTGAAGAACTTTGTCAATCAGGATATTTCAATTTAAGAGACTTATTGATCTCTGTCTTTGCATCTTTCTTTTGGAGCAAAGATTTTATATACATATAACTTTTGTTGAGACTAATGTGAATTACAAGTCTTTTAACAGTTGTATTTCAGATATATAGTAACAATGAATTAGGGACATTCCCACCAACAGTGTTGACCTCTCTTCACCATGGTTCCCAGCATGTATCTCACTTTCACCTTTAGACCTGGTACTCCTAGTGTAACAGGCCCCTTTTGTGTATAGTTTATTATAGTTTGGATCTCTTGATTCTATTGTCATTGACTTTGGCTTGGTTATTTAGGTCTGTCCATTTTTTATTTTCACTCAGTGCTACTGAGACCACATGGACCCTGGATCCCAACCACTTTTTTATTTCTCAGCTTATAGGAAGACATAGAAATATGAGGTAGAACAAAATGATTCATGTTTTATGGTTCTGTAAAAAAAAGCGGGTGAGAGCCCCTGTCTAGAAGCTATAAATATAAATAAAATTAAAAGACGAAAGTAAGGGCCCAGCGAGGTGGTGCTAGAGGTAAGGTGTCTGCCTTACAAGCGCTAGCCAAGGAAGGACCACGGTTCTATCCCCTGGCATCCCATATGGTCCCCCCAAGCCAGGGGCAAATTCTGAGCACTTAGCCAGGAGTAACTCCTGAGCATCAAACGGGTGTGGCCCCCCCAAAAAAAGAATGCAATAAAAAAAAAGAAAGTAAGAAAAAGAAAGCAAAAAATAAATTAGCCTCGCCCAACCACGCCGACCACACAAACGGACCTAGCCCGCCCCTGCCGGGTTTCTCTGGTCTTCCTCAGGTAAGGAAGCCCCGCCCAACCACACCAATCGCGCGAATGGCCCTAGCCCGCCACCACCACGAATATAGCTTAACACAACATATAGGTCTAGCCAGCTCAGACCTAACACCGAAATTTCTTAAATAATTAAGAGCCCATAAAATTGGAAACAAAAGGTGGGCACTCGAAGACCTCCGTGCCCACCAGTCTGTGTGCCTCTCCCCAGAGTGAGTGCAGTGCCCTGAGGCCACTCCACCTGGGGCATAGGGACCCCCGCGTCCGCGATCCCCCTGCGCTGGTGCCCAGGGTGAGTGCATTCCCCTGGGGCCCTTCCACATGGGCACTTGGAGACCTTCGCGCACACCAGCCTGCGTGCACAGAGACTCCATTACCCGCCACCTCACTTTCCGGGCCCCAGAGATCACCCCACCCTCCCGAGCTTAGACAGAGGAGGACAGTTCCCTAGTACATAGCCGGCCAGAGTTACCTGCGCCACTGAGACAGGATAGGACCAATAGACTGAGTGAGCTTGGGCCTGCTACCTCGACCTTTGGGTAACCTAGAGCAACCTAGCCCCCTGAGCCCCAGAGTGGACCTAAGACCCCCCAAGGGCTGAGGGCAGCTACCGGGTGGGCTTGGCTGGGGGAATTTCTTCTGCGGAAACTCGGAGGGGGCGTAGTTTCATTGACTCCCAGCTAGGGGAGGGAACAGAGAGCTAGGCTCAACAGCGTCCGCAACCATTGTGGCCAGGAGCGGAACTGCACCGGCTGAAAGGAATAAAGAGAAGGAAATTGACCAGACCCACTGAAGGAAGGCTGACTTACAGGTAGTAGAGGGGGGGAGAAAGAGCTAGACTCAACAGTGCTCCCCCACCATTGTGGCCAGAAGAGGACCAGCACTAGCTGACAACAAAAGTACAAAGCAACGAATCAGGCCACAGAAAGAGCACAGGAGAAGCCAA
This sequence comes from Suncus etruscus, assembly GCF_024139225.1. Classification (NCBI taxonomy): domain Eukaryota; kingdom Metazoa; phylum Chordata; class Mammalia; order Eulipotyphla; family Soricidae; genus Suncus; species Suncus etruscus. The sequence goes on along the minus strand of NC_064852.1, from coordinate 110,867,600 downwards.
ACCTCAGCAAGCTCACCCAACAGTCCCCCTAGAACCACCCTCAGGGAAGGGACCCATTCCCACACCACAGGGGGATAAAAACGGGCTAAAATTAGAAGGCACAGCACTCCAAAACACACCAATAAACACAAAGAAATATGGGTAAATCAAGGAGAATCCTAACATCTGAAGATACGGAGACAAACCCTAACAAGTTTCCAAGTCCGCAAAAATGCACAGATCTGTGGGAAGACTGCCTAAAAGCAGCAATGTGGAAGGAAATGCAACAATTGATAAAAGAAATGAAAGAACCGCTAACTACCGAGTACAAGAAATCTATGGATGAACGAATCAGCCAAATTAAAGAAGAAATGTTAAAGAACATGAGAGATTCCATACAAAAAGAAGTGAAAGAATTAAAAGACAAAGTAACAAGCCTTACAAGCAGAAACACAGAGTTGGAGAAACACATTGAAGAACTCGAAGGAAAACTGCAAACAAAAAATGATCAAGAAACCAACAAAGAAATAAAAGGCAAAAACTGGAAGGAAAAGTCCAGTATCTAATGAACAAGGACAAAAGAAACAATCTAAGAATTGTGGGTATACCAGAAGGGGAGGAAATAGGGAAAGGGGAAGAACATGTAGTCAGAGAGATAATAGCAGAGAACTTCCCCATCCTCTGGAAAGAAACTTCAATGCTAATCCAGGAAGTGAAAAGAGTCCCTAATAAAATAGACCCTAATAAACCAACACCAAGACATATAGTAATCTAAATGGCAAAAAATCAAAGAGAAAGAGGAACTCCTTAAAGCAATAAGAGAGAAAAAAAACCTCAAGTACAAAGGTAGGGACATAAGAATCAAACCAGATCTCCCATTTGAAATAATTCAAGCAAGAAGACAGTGGAATGACATATTTAAATGACTGAATGAAATAAATTTCCAACCTAGGGTCCAATACCCAGCAAAACTATCATTCATATGGGAGGAAAGACTAAAAACATTCTCAAACAAGAACGAACTTGAACTATTTGTGCAAACAAAACTGATCCTAAATAACCTACTCAGAGACGAATTACACAATCCAAACCCCCGATTGGAACAAAAACCACCGTACACAACACAACTGCACAACAGTCCTCTCTATCAATAATCTCCCTAAATGTTAACGAACTAAAATCTCCAATAAAAGACACATAGTAGAGAACTGGATTAGGAAAAATAAACCGGACTTCTGCTGTCTGCAAGAAACACACCTACAACTACAGGATAAACACAGGCTTAGAATAAAAGGATGGAAAGTAATTATTCAGGCCAATGTAAAACTAAAAAGAGCAGGGACAGCCATTCTTATATCAGACCAAATTGTATTCAACCTCAAGAAAGTGATCAGAGACAAAGAGGGTCACTACTTAGTGATCAGGGGAACATTAGATCAAGAAACACTAACCCTGGTCAATATCTATGCACCTAATGTAGAGTCAGCAAAATATATGAGGCAACTACTCATAAACCTGGAGAAACACATGAAGGGAAATGTGATAATAGCAGGGGACCTCAATACTCCACTATCACCACTGGACAGATCCTCCAAACAGAAAAATAGCAAAGAAATAAGAGCTCTAAATGAAAAATTAGAAGATTTAGGGCTAATAGACTTATATAGAGCCCTCCATCCCCAGAAAGCAGAATACACATTCTTCTCATGCCCACATGGAACCTTCTCCAGCATAGACCATGGCTTAGGATAAAAAGCCAACCTATATAAGACCACAAAGGTAAGGATTATTAGAAGTACCCTTTCAGATCACTATGCAACAGAGGTCAAAATTGATGTCAAAAAGAAGCAATGGAGAAAAACTAATACCTGGAGATTAAACAACATGCTGCTCAACAACAGCTGGATCAAAGAACAACTCAAGGAAGAAATAAAAAATTCCTTGAGACAAATGATAATGAAGAGACAACATGTCAAAATTTGTGGGACACAGCAAAAGCAGTAATTAGGGGGAAACTCATAGCAATACAGGCCTATGTCAAGAAACAGGAAAATAACAAAACCAACAGTTTAAAAGATCACCTCAAAGAATTGGAATAACAGCAACAGAGAAATCCAACCACAACCAGAAGGCAAGAAATAATAAAAACCAGAGCAGAAATAAACAACATAGAAACTAAGAAAACAATACAAAAAAACAATGAGACCAGGAGTTGGTTTTTCGAAAAAAATAAACAAGATAGACAAACCGCTGGCAAAACTCACCAAAAAAAAAGAGGGAAAACACCCAAATCAGTAGGATCACAAATGAAAGGGGAGATATTACAATGGAACCCCAAGAAATACAACATATCATGAGATCATATTATGAACAACTATACTCAGCTAGGCTAGAGAACCCAGTAGAAATCGACAGATTCTTGGAAAAACGCCCTCTTCCAAGACTGGAAAAGGAAGAACTAGAAAGGCTAAACAGACCAATCACCTCAGAGAAAATTGAAGATGTAATTAAAAAACTCCCTAAGAACAAAAGTCCAGGCCCAGATGGATTTACAGGTGAATTCTACCAAACATTTCGAGAAGACCTACTACCACTTTTCCATAGGCTCTTCCAAACCATTAAAAAAAAAAAAAAACAGAAATCCTCCCAATTCCTTTTATGAGGTTAATATCACACTCATTCCCAAAGGTGGCATAGACACCACCAAGAAAGAAAACTATAGACCAATCTTACTAGTGAACATAGATGCAAAGATACTCAACAAAATATTAGCAAACCGAATCCAGCACTTCATCAAAAAGATCATACATCATGACCAAGTGGGTTTTATACCAGGAATGCAAGGTTGGTTCAACATATGCAAGTCAATCAACATTATACATCACATCAACAACAAGAAAGACAGAAACCACATGATCATATCAATCGATGCCGAGAAGGCGTTTGACAAAATCCAACACCCTTTCATGTTAAAGACACTCAGCAAAATAGGGTTAGAAGGAACCTTCCTCAAGATAGTTTCAGCTATTTATGAAAAGCCTACAGCCAACATTATACTTAATGGCAAGAAACTAGAAGCATTCCCACTAAGGTCAGGAACTAGGCAAGGCTGTCCACTCTCTCCACTCTTATTCAATATAAGCTGAGAAGTCCTAGCAATAGCAATCCGACAAGAGAAGGGAATCAAAGGAATCCAAATTGGGAAAGAGGAACACAAACTATCTCTATTTGCAGACAATATGATGATATACATCAAAAACCCTAAAGAGTCCACAGTAAAACTCCTAGAAACAATTAACCAATACAGCAAAGTGGCTGGATACAAAGTCAATACACAAAAGACAGTAGCATTTCTATATACAAACAACTAAGTCGAGGAGAGAGAGATTTAAAATACAATTCCATTTAAAATAGTATCAAAAAATATCAGATACCTAGGAATCAACTTTACAAGGGAAGTGAAAGACCTATACCAGGGAAACTTCAAAACACTTCAGAAAGAAATTGAAGATGATCTAAAGAAACGGAAGAACATCCCATGCTCATGGATAGATAGAATTAACAGAGTCAAAATGACTATCCTACCCAAACTACTATATAGATTTAATGCAATCCCTATCCAAATCCAGACACCATTCTTTAAAGAAATAGAACAATCAATCACAAAATTCATCTGGAACCACAAAAGACCCAGGATAGCCAAACACATACTGAAAAACCAGAAGCTGGGTGGCATCTCCTTACCTAACTAGAAACTATACTATAAAGCCATAGTAATCAAAACAGCATGGTACTGGAACAGAGACAAGACCTCAGACCAGTGGGTCAGAACAGAATTCCCAGACATAAACTCCAAGATATACAGCCAACTAATATTTGATAAAAGAGGCAAGATCCTGAAATGGAACAAAGAAATTCTATTCAACAAATGGTGTTGGTACAACTGGAAAACCACATGTACGAAAGTGAAAATTGACCCATACCTCACTCCTTATACGAAAGTCAACTCAAAATGGATCAAAGACCTTGAAATCAGACCCGAATCTATAAAGTTTATCGAGAAAAAAATAGGTAGAACCCTTGAAGACCTATATATCAAAAAGGTCTTCGAGAATGGAGCACCTATGGCAAGAACTTTAGCATCAAACATAAGCAAATGGGACTACATCAAACTAAAAAGCTTCTGCATGGCGAAAGAAACCCTACTTAATGCAAGAAGACAGTTAACAGAATGGGAAAAAATCTTTTCACTCGACATATCAGATAAAGGGCTGATATCTAGAACATACAAATCACTCAGAAAGCTGAGCCCCCCAAAACCAAATAAAGCCATAAAAAAATGGGGAGATGAAATGAATAGACACTTCTCTGAGGAAGACAGAAGGATGGCCAACAAACACATGAAAACATGCTCACCTTCATTCATCATCAGGGAGATCCAAATCAAGACAACAATGAGATACCACCTTACACCAGTGAGGATGGCTCACATCAAAAATAATGGAAACAACCTTTGTTGGCGGGGATGAGGTATGAAAGGAACTCTCATCCACTGCTGGTGGGAATGCCCCCTAGTCCAACACCTATGGAGAACAGTCTGGAGAGTGCTCAAAGAACTCAGAATTGAGCTGCCATTTGACCCAGCAATTGCTCTCCTAGTATATATCCCCAAGTTGGAAGGACATTCATTCCAAAATACGTGTACACCCACTATTTAGCAGCACTCAGTATAATAGCCAAGTCTTGGAACCAACCTTGATGTCCAACAACAGATGAATGGATCATTAAGATGTGGTATCTATACACAATGGAATATTACATGGCAGTCAGAAATGATACAGTCACAGACTTTGCAGCAACGTGGATGGACCTAGATCATATTATGTTAAACGAAGTAAGTCAGAAGACAAAAGATAAACACAGAATGGTAGCACTATTCTGAAGCACCTAGAACATACATCTTATACACAACTAATACTTAACAATCAAATAGCAGGGTTTAACAGGGTAGAAACTCCAAACACTGTAATAGTCAACATATACTCGGGAGCAGTGCCCAAAATACTTGAAAAAGGAACAACGCAAACTCTTGACTACGACATTATACCACAAAGAAAACAGCAACACCTGAAACAGCAACATAGAGAGAACAGATATGTAATCAGCCTTCTACAACAAAGGCCCACAATAATCCCTTAGAGATTGTATACAGGAACACAGGTAAAGGACACCACGAGAAATCACTGACTTTAAAGGAAACATCCCATAACACTGTTTTAATGCCTTTATCTTACTATATTTAAAATAACCTCTCAGCTTTTCTGTCCACAGGCGTCCTTGGATACAAAGGGCGGACAAACTAAGATGGCAGCTCGGGATACCACATGAGATACCATACCTAGCTTGCACTACGAGATGGCCCCGAGAAAACTTTTTAACATACACTTTATCTCTAGGTTATACCTTCTTTTAGGAATTGAAGCACGTGACCAGTCAGACCACTGAAGCAGTAACTGCGATGTACAGACTTAAACTACAGGCTCTATTCTTCGAAAACATTCAAGCAAACTAGCATTCCCTTGCTATTCTCTCCTCTCTTCTCACTATTTTCTTTTTTATTTTTTTTCTTTTCTATTATTCTCTTTACTTTTTTCCTTTTCTCTTCTCCCTTTCTTTCTAATGTATTTTCTCTTTTCTCCCTTCCTACCACTTCCATTTACCTTCCTCTTTCCCCCCTTTGGAAATCCAACTATCCTTTCACCCCTCAATCCCATCCAGACCTCCCGCCATATTAAAATTCTTCACCCTCAGTCCTTTATCTATTAGGCATCAAGATTGACCTCCTACCCCAACGAACCAGTACCCAGCACCCAGGCAAGGGGACACCCAGTCAAACCCACACCTCGTCTCCTGCAAGAAAAGGCAGCCAACTCCCCTGCAGACTCATGCTGCACGGCCCTCCCTACCAACTACCCCTAACGTGGACTGTTACTTGAAACCGGACTGTGCCAGGGCAGTAGGGAAAAAAAAAAAAGGACAAAACATTGGTTTTTTATATATATTATTTTTTATCTTCATTTATTATTATTATTTTTTTATTTACCTATCTATTTTTGGTCGATTTCTCTGTTTGGGTGTGATTATTGAAGTTGTTGTCTCCAGTTATACTTATTTTTTCTCTTTCTTTCTTTTCTTTCTTTATGTGCTATGCCATGTTTCTTATACCAAGACCATAGCGGGTTTTTTTGTTTGTTTGTTTGTTTTTGTTTTTTTAGTGGTGCTTATCGTTATTGAAAAAAAGAAATTAATTAATTAAATAAATTAAATACATGCATACAAATACAAATAAAAATAATAGAAAATAAAATAAAAATGGGGGCAGATGTGGCAAGGTTTTGCTTTGGCTGGTTTTTTTGTGTGTTTTTTGTTGTTGTTGTTGTTGTTTGGGGGGGTTTGCATAGGCATAATAAATATTGGGGAAAGTCTAAAGGAAATTCTCTTGGTCTAAGAGATACAGGGTGTCTCTACCCTTGAAGCATACTGTCATGAGACTGACTACAGGCTCCAGGCATGTTAGTTGTCAAACCCTTTCTTTATGGTGAAACAAAGGAAACATTCTGCTCAGTTGCAGGTTGTCAAAGTCAGTCCTCTGTAATTAGGAATCTTGGTTTTTGCACAGATTCAAATCAAAGCCTAGGAGAGAGTCTTTATGGTCCCAGGGAAAGTTCTGAGAGCAAAGATTATTTTATTGTCTGTACACATAGAGAAGTGAAAGGTCCTGCTTGAGTAGGCTGTACCTCTAGAAGTATGTTTTGGAATCTTAAAGAAAAAAGGGAAAGTTGTGGGAGACCTGGTGCTTCCTTGTCTTGGGCTCTTAGAATCTGAGCTGCTCTTATGAAACTGGCCCCATTATAACATAGGAGTGGGAGTCTCAAAGGTTCATTTCTGACCCCAGCCTCGTATTGAATAAGCACTCAGGACCAGGAGTTAACAGGCCTGAATTGTACACTAAGAATTACCACTTAGCAATTGTACTTCTCATATCACTCATAAGACTTCTGTGACTCTCCTCTTCCCTTTATAATATCATCACCCTTGCTATGACATTTAGGATACTGTGCTATTGGATCCTACGTGTAACACTGTTCCCAAATTGCCTGGCAGATAGAACCCCATAGAGCATCTGTTCTGGGGAACCCCTTAGAGCAACTGTTCCAGGTGTTTTCTTGGAAATGAAAGCTTTAGAGATACACCTCCAGAAAAGTAGAAAGACAGCAGAAAGAGGGGTGTCATCTCCCTATTATTAGTGGTTATTCTCAGGCTTGACTCTGGGCTGTTCCTCCTCCCTCACAGAGAGTTCCGGTTAAGGGAGACATTGTCTATCAAAGCTGTGTTGCTCCCAAAACATTCTTAAGCCTCATTGTTTATATTTATCTTCTCCCTGTGCCTCCCAACCTCCTGGATATCCTTCTGCTATGTCCTGGTTTGGTTATCCTGAACATATCCCAGTGCCTTTCATCCTGTGTAAGCATTGTTGGAATGAAATAAAGTGTCTCTGGTCATCAGTCTGGGACCTATTTTTTCCCTGTCATCTGGTGGGGGTAATATCTTAGGTCCCAAATGCACTGGTAGGATGGAAGTTAACAGTCGCTGGCTGACTGATCCTGCACCCTGTTCTCTGAATAGTTCCAAGCAGAGTGCTCAAGAGTCTTCTGAGGCTCCACAAGCAGACACGCAGGCTGGGGCTATGCCTTTTCAGTAGAACATAGCAGTCCTGAGGATTTGTCTCAAAACAACCTCTCACCTCTCCTTCCAGGCCCCCAAAGCTTTCTCTCTGTTCCTGAAGTCACCCAGAATCATTTGTACAACATGGTCTTTGTTCTCTCTAATAACCTAAAATGCTTCACTTGATTCTTAACAAATACTGGTTTACTCCACGGGTAGATTAAGCATAAGGATAGGACAACATTAAGTCAATGACACCAAAAAAGGGAAAACAACAACTTCATTACAGGGAAATGATTGAAATCTTGGTAGATTTTTTTTTAAAAAATCCAAGTAGTTAACATGGAAGAAAAGTAAAAATGTTTTATTTGTTCATTCATTTATCACAGTAATGGAACTTATGCACCATCTGTCCCTCCTAACTAGAATTTAACATCCACGAAGGCAGAAACTTTGTCTGTCATTGTCATTATCCACACAGCAAGATACTTGAGAAATATTTGCTCAGTGATAAATTAACAAATGGGCAACAAAATGTAATATCAGGTCAATCACTTAAACTCTCTGAGCCCCCATTTTTCTCATCTCGAAGGAATGACTAAAAGTACATTGCTGCTTGCTTCAAAGAGTTGGTGAGAGTCAAGGAAAATATTTGTGTAAAACAAGTTTTCCTAATATAAAGAGCCTGGGGCAAGGATTAAGCTCTATTGCCATGTTTGGGAGATATAATCTTGGGATATGGAGATGGGGGAAAAAGGAAAAAAAGGGAAAAATATCTGGTATAGGGATTGGTATAGTGCCACTATAAAATAATAACTCTGGTACCATTGCAAACTATGATCCTACATTTAAAAATAAATGAATGAATGAATGAATGAATGAAAAGAAAGTGTGAAGTGTTGACAAATTGCTATTTAGAACCTGCAGTCACAAAGGAACACATCTATCACTTTATAGCCTTGTCCCTCCATCAGACCATGCAGGACATCATATATAAAGAGATGTTTAAAGTGACCCAACAAAGATGAAATCATGTCTAATAGTCACCCACTGAAGAAGTTACTGCCCCATACTTCCAGGCTGTTTCATCCCAAGCCCTTACCCATCAGGTGCACCCATCAGACCATCATAAGCACCCATGTCTTTTAGAGTGGCATTTTATCCAAGTCTGACTGGCAGACTGAGCACAGTGCCCCAAGAAAACCCTTTTAGCTTCCAAAGGGCCCACAGAGCATCAGAATCAGTTGCTGGAGTCTATCCCAGGCAACCAGTAGGGAGAAGAGGATCAATGATAGAGAAATATGGATCCAAATCTTTAGCACAGCACCAGTGCTAGTGCTAGTGATGGCTTTATGCATACATCACTTCCACATCTGGCCCACTTCTCTCCACTTAGCTCACAATGGGCCTTTCTTAACTCAGTTCTGTTGCCTTTGGTCATTGGTTGCTCTCTTGCTATGCTTCTGTAATGACACTCAAGAGAGGTCATTGTGAGTCTATCAGATCTACTGCTCTCCTCTGACTGACTGCTCTCCACTTACCCTCTAGTCCCATCATGTGGTGGCAAATCACATTAGAATACCAGGATATTTTTTCAAATATACCTGAGAGTTATTTGAACACTAAATCCACAATAAAAAAGGGCTGAGATGACACCAAACTCAGGGCCTCACATATGCAGGGCAAACAGTCTACCACAAATCAATATCCCTGTCCTAAAAGTGATTTTTTAAATTTTTATTTAATTAAAAACTATGATTTATAAAGACATTGACCATTTGGTTTTAGGCATACAATATTTTGACACCGAGCACACCTCCACTGCCAGCTTCCTTCCACCAGTGTCCCCAGGCTCCTTCCTACTCACCTTGACCTATCACCTAGACCGGCACCTCTCCAAGTCTCATGGCTGTAGTTTAAATTTCTTGTTTTTAGTGTTGCCAAGTCTGTGTTTTGGATATATAGCTTTGCCACTCTCCACCTCACTGCAATAACTGAGGGTCCTGAACTCTGCTACCCATTTACTTTCCTTTCTCTTCTTCCTCCTCCCCTTGATGAAAAGTGATGTTTTTATGGGTCACTTTTTTTTAGCTGTCTGTTTTCACCTTGTAGTCTCTGCATTCGTGTAAATTTGATATACATTCAAGTAGGTTGTACAAATGAAATCTTTCCTGTTTATACAATAAAAATGAAACCAGAAAAAGCAATCTTTCCTGTTTCCATGATGATGGTTGAAACAGCACTTCCCTGAAATAGGCCACTTCATATCCTCCTAAAATTCCTTTATCCAAAATAGAAACATTAATATATACTGTTAAAATAGTGTTTTATATTTCTTGCTATGTTTAGCTTGAGAGAAAACACCGCAAATATAAGAGCTCCATGAAGGAGCAATGGCTAAGGTAAAACCACATACTCCTTGATTTTTTTATAATTACTTTATTTATACTCCTTGATTTTCCCCTCCATCACTCTTTCAAAGCACTAGCCTGTTTACAATACTGGAGTATAAACTACAGAGGAACAAGCTTTGATATATCTACTTAGTAAACCAAGGTGGCAATGAATGTTAATAGGATGGAGCCTATGTACTCCTTAGACCTGAAAGATTTCCAGTTTCCATCAACAAATAATTATCCAACTTGTTGCTAAATGTTCATCCCAGTCCGATTCAGGTTTTACCTATAAATCTAAGGTCTATGCTATTTGGGGTCAGTTTGAACTGGGACACCTTGGCTATTTCAGATTTTTATTGCATCCCAGCATCCAGTAAAATGAAATGCTTGGCACATAGAATACACACATACACAAATATATGTATGAGATATATCAGCTAGGGGACTGACTATATGGCCTAGTCCAGATAGAAGTTTAAAAATTCCAGACACTGGCTCTTGAACTCAGTGTCTAAAGTCAAAATCCAGCCTGATACTAAAGCAGCAAGTGAGACTTTGGAACATTGGGTTCATTTCTTTGTGTGCCTTTGTTTCTCCCTTGGAAAAATCCGCAGAGCCTTCACTATGCCTTTGCTTTATAGTGATTAGCTGAAGCCTCGAAGCCCAATGCCAAGTACAGAGTCAACAGGAGCCAAAGGCGACCTTTCAGGGCCAGCATAAGAGTGTTATAAACCCACACTTGGTCTGCCTAAGTCAGACAAGGACAAGAGTGTCTATCATGCCTTCTGCTTTGCCTGTTTCAACCAGAGCCAGATTTATACACGTTTAAAATACTGTCAAACCTGCCTTTAAAAAACATGTGTCCCCACAGGGAAGCCAGCTGTGCCTGTGGCATTTATGTGGCTTTGTGATCAACGGTGTTTTCAAATGTAGTGCCATTGGTAGATGCCAGTATTTTATTGGTGCATTTTACTGGTTCTGTGCCCCAAGGCTTTTTCAAGCAGAGGCCAATATTTGAAATCAAACAGAGAAATGTAAAGTCATAGCCATTGGAAACACAGCCAGATAAGCTTTAGGGGGGGAATTTCCACTTGATCTTTCTTTAATTATTTGCCTAATAGCCTGGAGGTTTTTCTAAATTTTAAGGAAACATAAAGGGGAGGTATTGACTAACTCTTTCTTCCAATATCTTAAGCCCCTTACTTGATGTCATCCAGGCTCCCACCATGTATTTCCCAGAGGTTCCTGCCAGGATCTGGGGAATTTGATCATCTTCCTGGAGAGAAGAGAGATCTGACCTCAGCTGTCCCTCAAGTCCCTGAAACATCCAGCTAGTAGCATTTCCCATACGTGACAACAGACAACTCATCAGTTTAGAAATGATCTGAAAACTGTTGCTTGGAACTATGTTGTCAACTGACAAGCACCTTAAGTTTAGTACAAAATAGGCCTCTATTGTCCCAAACATAAACTCTTCCACCCCCTTTTTTTGGTGGAGGAGTAAGGTAGGGGTTGGAGCCACCCCACTTTTGAAGAATTCAGGACTGAAAAGTTTCAGCTGAACCAACTTATAAAAAGTATTGGGGGTAGAGTACAATTTTAATAATACCACATAAAATAAGATAACTTAGCCTGGTCTCTTACCTGTGCTGTCATTAAAAAAATAAACCCAGTCTGTTTCAGATTAAAAGATACTAGTAATATCTTGAATGAATCTTATTTAGAGTATATTGTAACAGTGGGTAATTATACCCCATTTGCCTTGCATGCTGCCAAACTGGGTTCAATCCTTGGCATCCCATATGGTCTCCAAGCACGAGCAAAGAGTGATACCTGAGTACAGACCCAGAAATAACCACAAAGTACTGTCAGGTATGGCTCCACCCTCCAAAAAATAGAGATAATATATGTCAGGAATTATTTGGTAAAATTTGAATTAACTATTAGATGACATGAGAGAATGAATGGTCCTAAATGTGATTATACTAAAGTACATTTTTAGGAAATGCACATTGAAATATTTAAATATGAACTCTTTCATCCAAACAAGCTGAAAAAAATATCATTGTTGAATGGAGACAGATAGTATATGGTTAAATATGTGTACTATTCTTCAACTATTTTATATATCTAAAAACTTTAAAGGTAAGAAAATGCATGAAATATAAATTTCCCTGCACTTCTGAAGTTATTAATTTCAGAACACTTGAGAACTCACATTTCTACTTCAGAAATTGAGGCTTATAGGGAGAAAAAGGTCACTTCTTAAAAATCTGACTTGTATGCCCTCTTCAAGGCACAAAGTAATTTTTCTGTTCTTTTAGCCATCACTTCAAAGGAATATGTGATAATTATTTCTTATATGTAATCTCTGCTTAGAATTTAATGAGCAAATAGATCAGGAACATGATATTTCATGTGTGGAATGTCACTAGATTATTATTTATTAAACAGAGGACAATTCCTAAGTAAAGACAATTCTTTCTTACTTCCCCTGAACAAATAGTATGCCCTTTTATTATGTAAATTTTTTTAAATTTTTATATTTCTGCATCTTTATTTTTTTTTGTACAAATACAACAATTTTAACCAATGGGAGCATAAACACATTTTGATGGCGGGAAGGATAAAGAGGAACCTGGCAGGATGGGGGGAGGGGAAGCAAATTCTTAAACAAATAGCTAATTGATATTTACGCAAATACAATTATTTGTTTAGCCTATTTTCCATTTAGATCTATCTTTTGTGCAAGCAATAAGGATCATAATTTAAACTTTACAAAAACATCTATAACTACATGCTTGAGAGCAGTTACAAAAACAGGTTCCATGGAAAGGTTAAGGCATCTGGTTAAGCCAGATTCTTTGTGCTGAGCTAAATTTATTTGCAGAGTTTTCTGTTGGTTCGGGGCTATGCAAACTTTTGTGGCTTGAATCAGGCAGGCGGTGGAAAATTCATTCAGAGTTCCTTTGATATGTGGGGTGCTCGATCTCCCACATCTCCCCCTGTTTAGTATACAATATGGAAGGGACAGACGTGCCTCGGTGGACTGGCCACACTAGGTGAAGAGGTGTGGGGCTTCCAGTCACCACATCTGCTACCCTTGATTCAGTCGTTTCCAAAGCTTGGCAAGGAGCGAGCGCACAGATTGAGGTCTATGCGCCAGCTCCTCGATAACTTCAAACTTAAGTGGCGGAGAGTTGGCAGGAGGGGAGATGTCAGGTGTCAGCTGGTTTTCTGAGGTGCATAGTTGTTGGTACAGAACCTTTGAGTCCTTTCTGGTTGCTTCATCCACTTGATTCTTACGAAGGTGGTGAGTTTGCGAAAAGCCCAAGGACCAAAGGAAACTAGCAACATAAAGCCAATAAAGGGCCCCAAAAAGGCTGGGAGCACTGTTGTTATCCATGGAGTGGTAGAAAACCAATTTTTGTACCAGCTCTCACTCTGCTCTATATCTTTTTGTCTATTTACTAAATTATCCTCTATGTGTTGAATGCTATCTCTAGCTAAGTCGAATTTATTTTAAAAAGCAACATTTTACTCTAAGGATGACACAAATTCCCCCCTCCCTCAAAAAAATGTTAATTTTGAACCACGGCGGTTATTCTGCACTCTTTGCTAGGAAATCAACAGTAGTGTAAACTTCTTTAAGTTTGTAAACATTTTTAGCAACAGTTATAAGGCATTAGCAGATTCTAGAGTATGAACCAATGAATAAATATTTGTGCTTACACCAATAACACCTAGGCCTTTTAATAAGGCTAGGGTGATGGCAGTGTTTGATTTTTGTACTGCAGCGGGGGAGAGACACAAGATTATATTTAAGAGGTAATAAGGCAATTTTTGATCTAACAGTCAATTTAGGCATTAAAACAACCAAAACACAGTGGTACTAGGACTAAAGAAACAAATGTAAAACAATGGGGGAGATAAACTAATGAAACAGGCAAAAAACGTTAAATTGGGGGCAATCATGAACTGAAAGGAGAAATCAACGACAAGAATTTGATTACAAGTTTAGGGGGAATCATATTGGGTACCAAAAGGCAAAGTTCAAATTCCACCACCTGTTCCAAGGTGATGCCGAAGTGAGGCTTGGGGCTGGATTGCAGAGTGAAGGGGTCAGAGACAGGCAGGGGGTCGCCAAAGCAGAAGGGCGTTTGAGATGAATAGCAGATAGGCAGGGTCAGTGATGGTGGAGGCGTTGACCATCTGCAGGATGAGGTTCGAGGTGGAAACTGGACCAACAGGTTTGATGGTTAATCTAGGCATTAACAAAGCTAATAGTCATGATAAGCAAGAAACATTTTAGTAACAATATGGGGAGAATGTCCAGTGGAGCTGGGGGCTTCAATGAAGATGGAAGTGTTATTAACCACAATGGTTTGATTGCAAATGTTTGATAGTTGGACAGGGGGGGCGCATATATGGTCCGAGTAAGCAAGGTCCCACGCCCATGACCTGTGTCAAAGGTATGCCTTGATGAGTCTCAGCTCCCCAGTGGAGGTCAGCAGGGTTGTTGGTAGCAGTGGGCATGCTGAAGGTTTATAGAAGGGCTACCAGGCAGAGTATCATCCCGCATTCCCCTTAGGCAGAGTCAGTCAGAAACAGGTCCGGCAGGAATGGTGGGCTAGCAGGAGGGGTGACAGGCTGTTTTGAAGTGAATGAGGACAGGACTGCGGGAAGCTGCAGGAAGTCTGTAAGAAAACAGCTTGGCAGGAGGTAAAATGGTTATTTTTGAATGCCACGGGAATGCCTCCTGACTTCTGTAAGACTTCAACATTCAAAAAAAATTTTATAATTAACAATCGCCAATTGTTTAAAAACTTTTAAACTGAACTTAAATGATTTTTCTTAAACTTGTTAGTTATTATTTTTTTTTATGTAAGATTTCCCCTTTACTTAGTGTGCCTTTGCCGGGGGAAGTGGTGCTACATTATAATGTCTGTATATTTGTGGGTGGATTGATGGGATAACCGAAACAGGTCACATACCCAAAAACAAGGGGGGAAAAAAAAGGGAATTAAAAAAGTATGTGCTCACCAATATATATGTAGGACAATCATTTAAAAAAGATAAAGAAATAAATTAAAAACAAAACCAAAACATAACAAAAACAAAAAACAAAACAAAACAAAAAAAATAAATAAAAATAAAATAAGTTAGCGAAGTTTTTAAGGAACCAAAGTGGTGCAGAGGACTACCTTACATTTGGGGGAGAGCAGGTAAGAGGTGGTGTATTACAGGTTTTATGCCTATGTTGGAAGTACAGTTTTTCCCATTGTCTTTTGGGTTTTTCTTGTGGTGTGTGGGTTCCCAGGCATCTTCCTAACACATCCCCTGACCTTCTTCAGATTATTAAAATTTGCGGCAGGGAGGTCTTGGAAGAGTTCTTGCATTGGGGATACTTTTGGAGCTAGGCCCAGTTTCAAGGAACAGTCCGCGTTAGGGAGAGTTAGTAGGGAGGGCCTCGCAGCATGAGTCCACAGGGGAGTTGGCTGTCTTTTCTTTCAGGAGATGAGGTGTGGGTTTATCTGGGTGTCCCCTCGCCTGGGTGCAGGGTACTGGTTCGTTGAGTAGGAGGTCGATCTTGATGTCTAATAGAATAAGGACTGAGGGTGAAAAATTTTAATATGGTGGAAGATCTGGATGGGATTGAGGGGTAAAGGGATAGTTGGATTTCTGGAGGGGAGAAAGGGGAAGGTATATGGGAAGGGTATGAAGGAAGAGAAAAGAGAAAATACCTTAGAGAGAAAAGGGGAAGAGTAAGAGAAAAAAGTAATAAGCAGAATAGAGAAAAAAGAAAAAGAAAAAAGAAAAAAAAAGTAAGAAGAGAGGAGAGAATAGCAAGGGAATGCTGGTTTAATTAAAAGTGTTCGAAGAATCGAGCCTGTGGTTTAAGTCTGTACGTCTCAGGTACTGCTTCGATGATCTGAATGATCACGTGCTTCAATTCCTAAATGGAGGTATTACCTAGAGATAAAGTGTATGTTAAAGAGTTTTCTCGTGGCCATCTCATAGTGCATGCAAGGTATGGTATCCCGTGTGGTATCCCGAATTGCCACCTTAGTTTGTCCGCCCTTTGTATCCAAGGGTGCCTGTGGACAGAAAAGCTGAGAGGTTATTTAAAATATAGTAAGATAAAGGCATTAAAAGGTAGTGTTATGGTATGTTGCCATTGCAGTCCGTGATTTCCCTTGGTGTTCTATACTTGTGTTCCTGTATACGAACTCCAAGGGATTATTGTGGGCCTTTGTTGTAGAAGTCTGATTACCTACCTGTTCTCTCTATGCTGCAGTTTCTGTTGTTATTGTTTTCTTTATGGTATATTGTGTAATCAAAATTTTACATTATTCCTTTTTCATGTATTTTGGACACTGCTCCCACGTATATGTTGACTATTACAGTGTTCGGAGTTTCTACCATGTTAAACCCTGTTATTTGATTGTTAAGTATTAGTTGTGTATAAAATATGTGTTCTAGGTGTTTCAGAATAGTGCTACCATTCTGTATTTTTCTTTTGTCTTCTGACTTACTTTGTTTAACATAACATGATCTAGGTCTATCCATGTTGCTGCAAAGTCTGTGATTGTATCATTTCTAACTGCCATGTAATATTCCATTGTATATATATACCACATCTTAATGATCCATTCATCTGTTGTTGGACATCGAGGTTGGTTCCAAGATTTGGCTATTATACTGATTGCTGCAATAAATAGTGGGGTGCATACGTATTTTTGAATGAATTTCCTTCCATCTTGGGAGTATATGCCTAGGAGAGCAATTGCTGGGTCAAATGGCAGCTCAATTCTGAGTTCTTTGAGCACTCTCCAGACTTTTCTCCATAGATGTTGGACTAGGGGGCATTCCCACCAGCAGTGGATGAGAGTTCCTTTCATACCGCATCCCCGCCAACAAAAGTTGTTTCCATTATTTTTGATGTGAGCCAACCACACTGGTGTGAGGTGGTATCTCATTGTTGTCTTGATTTGGATCTCCCTGATGATGAGTGAAGGTGAGCATGTTTTCATGTGTTTGTTGGCCATCCTTCTGTCTTCCTCAGAGAAGTGTCTATTCATTTCATCTCCCCATTTTTTTATGGCTTTATTTGGATTTGAGGGGCTCAGCTTTCTGAGCGCTTTGTATGTTCTAGATATCAGCCCTTTATCTGATATATCAAGTGAAAAGATTTTTTCCCATTCTGTTAGCTGTCTTCTTGCATTAAGTAGGGTTTCTTTTGCCATGCAGAAGCTTTTTAGTTTGATGTAGTCCCATTTGTTTATATTTGATGCTAACGTTCTTGCCATTGGTGCTCCATTCTCAAAGACCCTTTTAATATAAAGGTCTTCAAGTGTTCTGCCTATTTTATTCTCGATAAACTTTATAGATTCAGGTTTAATTTCCAGGTCTTTGATCCATTTTGAGTTGACTTTTGTATAAGGAGTGAGATATGGGTCGATTTTCTCTTTCGTACATGTGAGTTTCCAGTTGTACCAACACCATTTGTTGAATAGGCTTTCTTTGCTCCATTTCATATTCTTGCCTCTTTTATCAAATATTAGTTGGCTGTATATCTGAGGGTTTATGTCTGGGAATTCTGTTCTGATCCACTGGTCTGAGGTCCTGTCTCTGTTCCAGTACCATGCTGTTTTAATTACTATGGCATTATAGTATAGTTTCAAGTTAGGTAAGGAGATGCCTCCCAACTTCTCATTTTTCAGTATGTGTTTGGCTATCCTGGGTCTTTTGTGGTTCCAGATGAATTTTGTGATTGATTGTTCTATTTCTTTAAAGAATTGTGCCTGGATTTGGATAGGGATTGCATTAAAACTATATAGCAGTTTGGGTAAAATAGTCATTTTGACTATGTTAATTCTACCTATCCATGAGGATGGGATGTTCTTCCATTTCTTTAGATCATCTTCAATTTCTTTCTGAAGTGTTTTGAAGTTTCCCTGGTATAGATCTTTCACTTCTCTTGTAAGGTTGATTCCTAGATATTTGATATTTTTTGATACTATCTTAAATGGGATTGTATTTTTAATCTCTCTCTCCTCAACTTCATGTTTGTATATAAAAACGCTACTGTCTTTTGTGTATTGACTTTGTATCCAGCCACTTTGCTGTATTGGTTGATTGTTTCTAGAAGTTTTTCTGTGGACTCTTTAGGGTTTTTGATGTATATCATCATATCGTCAGCAAATAGAGCTTGCTTGTGTTCCTCTTTCCCTACTTGAATTCCTTTGATTCCCTTCTCTTGTCGGATTGCTATTGCTAGGACTTCTAAGGTTATATTGAATAAGAGTGGAGAGAGTGGACAGCCATGTCTAGTTCCTGACCTTAGTGGGAATGCTTCTAGTTTCTCGCCATTAAGTATAATGTTGGCTGTAGGCTTTTCATAAATAGCTGTAACTATCTTGAGGAAGGTTCCTTCTAACCCTATTTTGCTGAGTGTCTTTAACATGAAAGGGTGTTGGATTTTGTCAAACGCCTTCTCGGCATCGATTGATATGATCATGTGGTTTTTGTCTTTCATGTTGTTGATGTGATGTATCATGTTTATTAATTTGCGTATGTTGAACCAACCTTGCATTCCTGGTATGAATCCCACTTGATCGTGATGTATGATCTTTTTGATGAAGTGTTGGATTCGGTTTGCTAAGATTTTGTTGAGTATCTTTGCATCTATGTTCATTAGTGAGATTGGTCTGTAGTTTTCTTTTTTGGTGGTGTCTTTGCCTTCTTTGGGAATGAGTGTGATATTAGCCTCATAAAAGGAGTTGGGGAGGATTCCTGTTTTTTCTATGGTTTGGAAAAGCCTATGGAACAGTGGTAATAAGTCTTCTTGAAATGTTTGATAGAATTCACCTGTAAATCCATCTGGACCTGGGCATTTGTTCTTAGGAAGTTTTTTAATTACATCTTCAATTTCCTCTGAAGTGATTGGACTGTTTAAACTTTCTAGATCTTCCTTTTGTTTGTCCAAGAATCTGTCGATTTCTAGTGGGTTCTCTAGCGTAGTTGAATAAAGTTGTTCATAATATGATCTCATGATATGTTGTATTTCTTGGGGTTCTGTTGTAATCTCTCTCCTTTCATTCGTGATCCTAGTGATTTGGGTGTTTTCCCTCTTTTTTTTTTGGTGACTTTTGCCAATGGTTTATCTATCTTGTTTATTTTTTTGAAAAACCAACTCCTGGTCTCATTGATTTTTTTGTATTGTTTTCTTAGTTTCTATGTTGTTTATTTCTGCTCTGGTTTTTATTATTTCTTGCCTTCTGGTTGTGGTTGGATTTCTCTGTTGCTGTTGTTCCAATTCTTTGAGGTGTTCTTTTAAACTGTTGGTTTTGTTATTTTCCTGTTTCTTGACATAGGCCTGTATTGCTATGAGTTTCCCCCTAATTACTGCTTTTGCTGTGTCCCATAAATTTTGACATGTTGTCTCTTCATTGTCATTCGTCTCAAGGAATCTTTTTATTTCTTCCTTGAGTTGTTCTTTGATCCAGCTGTTGTTGAGCAGCATGTTGTTTAATCTCCAGGTATTAGTTTTCCTCCATTGCTTCTTCTTGACATCAATTATAAGCTCTGTTCCATAGTGATCTGAAAGGGTACTTCTAATGATCCTTATCTTTGTGGTCTTATATAAGTTGGCTTTGTATCCTAAGACATGGTCTATTCTGGAGAAGGTTCCATGTGGGTTTGAGAAAAATGTATATTCTACTTTCTGGGGATGGAGGGCTCTATATAAGTCTATTAGCCCTAAATCTTCTAATTTTTCATTTAGCGCTCTTATTTCTTTGCTATTTTTCTGTTTGGAGGATCTGTCCAGTGGTGATAGTGGAGTATTGAGGTCCCCTACTATTATCACAATTCCCTTCATGTGTTTCTCCAGGTTTGCCAGTAGTTGCCTCACATATTTTGGTGACTCTACATTAGGTGCATAGATATTGACCAGGGTTAGTGTATCTTGATCTAATGTTCCCCTGATCAGTAAGTAGTGACCCTCTTTGTCTCTGATCACTTTCTTGAGGTTGAATACAATTTGGTCTGATATAAGAATGGCTGTCCCTGCTCTTTTTTGTTTTCCATTGGCCTGAACAATTACTTTCCATCCTTTTATTCTAAACCTGTGCTTATCCTGTAACTGTAGGTGTGTTTCTTGCAGACAGCAGAAGTCCGGTTTATTTTTCCTAACCCAGTTCGCTACTATGTGTCTTTTAATTGGAGAGTTTAGTCCGTTAACATTTAGGGAAATTATTGATAGAGAGGACTGTTGTGCAGTTGTATTGTGTGGAGTGGTTGTTGTTACAATCGGGGGTTTGGATTGTGTAATTCGTCTCTGAGTAAGTCGCTTAGGATCGGCTTAGTTTGCACAAATAGTTCAAGTTCGTTCATGTTTGAGAATGTTTTTAGTCTGCCCTCCCATATGAATGATAGTTTTGCTGGGTATTGGACCCTGGGTTGGAAATTTCTTTCATTCAGTCGTTTAAATATGTCATTCCACTGTCTTCTTGCTTGAATTATTTCAAATGGGAGATCTGGTTTGATTCTTATGTCCTTTCCTTTGTACTTGAGGTTTTTTTTCTCCCTTATTGCTTTCAGGAGTTCCTCTTTATCTTTGTTTTTTGCCATTTGGATTACTATATGTCTTGGTGTGGGTTTATTAGGGTCTATTTTATTAGGGACTCTCTTGACTTCTTGGATTTGTCCTGAATTGTCTTTCCAGAGGGTGGGAAATTTCTCTGTTATTATCTCCCTGACCACCTGTTCTTCCCCCTTCCCTATTTCCTCCCCTTCTGGTATACCCACAATTCTTAGATTGTTCCTTTTGTCCTTGTTCATTAGATATTGGATTTTTCCTTCCAGTGCTTTGCCTTTTATTTCTTTGTTGCTTTCTTTATCATTTTTTGATTGCAGTTTTCCTTCGAGTTCTTCGATGTGCTTCTCCAACTCTGTGTTTCTACTTGTAAGGCTTACTACTTTGTCTTTTAAATCCTTCACTTCTTTTTGTATGGAATCTCTCATGTTCTTTGATATTTTTCTTTAATTTGGCTGATTCGTTCGTCCATGGATTTCTTATACTCGGTTGCTAGGGTTTCTTTCATTTGTTTTAGTAATTCTTACATTTCCTTCCTCATGACCGCTTTTAGGTCTTCTTCCCCTGGATCTGTGCATTTTGGTGGACTTGGAAACTTGATAGGGCTTGTCATGGTGTCTCCAGTTATAAGAGATCTCCTTGATTTATGCATAATTCTTTGTATTTAATGGTGTGTTTTGGAGTGCTGTGGCTTCTAATTTCGGCCTGCTTTGGTCTCCTTCCTGAAGGTGTTTCTAGAGGGGCTGTTGGGTGAGTTTGTTGAACCTAGCCCTTTCTCCTCCCCTTTGCTACCTAGAGTTCAGCCTCCTGCAGTGGGTCTTGTCCCTTTTCTGCTCCTTATTTCTGTCAGCGGTACAGTTCCACTCCTGGCCACAATGTTTACTGGCGCTATTGAGCCTAGTTCTCAATCCACCCTCCTTTCTCTGGGATTCAATGGAGCTCCGCCCCCTCCAAGCCTCCCTTGAATGAGTTCCCTCAGTTCAACCCTTCAGGCTCTGTCCACGCCCTTGGGGAGTCCCTGGTCCACTCCAGGGTCCAGGGGGGTGGACTGCTCTAGGTCACCTGCAAGTCCAGATGGCTGGCCCTATCTCCCTATCTCCCTATCTCCCCCGTCTATTCAGGTCGCTCAACTTGCCTTTCTAGGCGCCACCCTGGGGGGAGGGGCCGGCCCAAACGCCGAGCCAAAGGACAGAAACTCACACAGGCCACCCCAGCCGGCCCGCAGGGTTCTCTGGGGGGAAGGGCACGCCCAAACGCCGAGCCAAAGGACAGAAACTCACTCAGGCCTCCCCAGCCGGCCCGCAAGGGACAGAAACTCACTCAGGCCTCCCCAGCCGGCCCGCAGGGGTCTCTGGGGGGAGGGGCACGCCCAAACGCCGAGCCAAAGGACAGAAACTCACTCAGGCCTCCCCAGCCGGCCCGCAGGGGTCTCTGGGGGGAGGGGCACGCCCAAACGCGAGCCAAAGGACAGAAACTCACTCAGGCCTCTTCAGCCAGCCTGCAGGGGTCTCTGGGGGGAGGGGCAGGCCCAAACGCCGAGCCAAAGGACAAAAACTCACACAGGCCTTCCCAGCCGGCCCTTCAGGGGTCTCTGGGGGGAGGGGCAGGCCCAAACGCCAAGCCAAAGGACAGAAACTCACACAGGCCTCCCCAGCAGGCCCGCAGGGGTCCTTATTATGTAAATTTTCCATACACTTATATAATGTAGATTTCAAAGCCCTGCACTTAAAAGAACACTAGTTTCTAAATCTGAGACAAAATAATTTCCAGCACAATATTTGATAAAGCAAACATCTCTTGGAACTGGTAATTAAAAATCTCTAGTGGGGAAAGAGATATTCATTTGATTGATGAAAGAGAGAGGAGTTAGAATTTATTTTGATTGGCAAAGCGAGCATTATTTGGGATTTGTGTCTCCTGTGAGTCATAATATTCAAAGTTATTATTGCAATCAAAAGTATATGAGGTCAACAATAGCACTATCATTCTTACTCACCCTGGCCCTTGGTGTTATAACCCAAACAAGACACAAGTATACTTGAAATTATTCATGGAGGGGTGAAAGGGAAACTAATAACTAGGTCCAAAACTACTGACTATGTTTTGAAATGTTCCTGCCTGGAGGATTTACTTCCCTGAAAAATACTCCATCTGCCCCTTTTTACTAAGCCATCGCTATCTAGTGGAGTAAATCTTCAAAATGCAAGACCTCCACATAGAATCTGGGGCCCCAATTCTAAGATGCCGCCCCACAAGGATCATTTTTTATCTCTCTTTGATTGTCTAAAACAGAAAACTTGGAGTATTTATTCCAGGTCATGGTTTCATTTTTTGGTTTATTCTTTGTGTTTCTTCAACTCCAGGTACTTAGAGAAGCACAAAGAGCATAATAAAATCAAGATTCTTCCCTACTGAGCCTTCCATTATAGTGGAGGATCAAAGACAGGTTAGTAAGAAGAAGCCAGAAAAATAGTACAGTGGATAATGCCCTTGTCTTGTATCCAGTCAACTAAGTTCGATCCTCAACATCCCAGAGTCCTGGAGAGAGTTTGTCCAGCGGGTAGAGAGCTTCCATTTGGAAAAAGAGAGAAAGTTCTAGAGAAAGAATGGCAGGAAAAGTTGCCAGAAATGATACAAATACCAGGAAGCAACACATTGAAAGATGGTCAAAATGAGGGCCAGGTAGATAAAAGAAAGGGAAAGGCACTTGTTTGGCATGTGGTCAGCCCCAGTTCAATCCCTGTACTGCACATGGTCCCTAGAGAGTCACTCAAGTGAAATCTGAGCATAGAGCACAGCAGTAAGCCATGGTACACCTGAATATGGCCCAAACAAGCCCAAAATATCTAAACAAAAATGGTTAAGATGATCATCTTTGTGTTACTTTCTTATCATAATTTCTGTAAAATCTAATTAAACAAAGCAAAAGATGTAGCTCGGGTAATAAAACACATGTCTTTCATAAACAAAGCCTTGGATTCAATTCCAAATACTACACGGCCCTCTTAACACCATCAGTTAAGACCTTATTGGCCCTGATCATTTCCTGGTATGGTCCCCATAAAAGTAGTGTCAAAAATACTAAAAAAACCTAAACAATTATAAATTAAGTTCATAATAATAATAATAATAACATATTAATACTTTTTCTTTAAGTATAATTAATGTAGTAGATTGATTGGAAAAATTAAAGATGGAATATATAAGCGTTTTATTTGATTTTTCTATAAATTCAGAAATGTTTATTAAAGGGCTATAAAGAGAGTACAAAGGGTAAGGGATTTTTTTAGCTTTGCAATCATGACACTGGCATAAATTTGGCAAAACATGTGGTCCCCCAAGTTCCACCAGGAATGATTCCTGGGCACAGAGCTAGGAGAAAGGCAAGAGCTCTGCCAGGTATGGTCTAAAAGCAATAACTATGACAACAACAACAAAAGCCCTATAAACAATAAGCCATCTAGAGTTGGTGGCTGCTACAAAATCAACATAGAGCAATCTATGAAAGTCCTATATGCAAACAATGAAAGAGAAGAAAAAAGAGACATAGTTTTTTAAAATCCCCTTCACAGTCACGCCTCAAAAACAAAATTAAGTACCTGAAAATCAGCCTAAAAAGTAAATGAAAGACTTACAATAAAGAAAACTCTAAGTCACTACTGAAAACATAATAAGTACAAGAAAATAAAAATTATATTCCCTGTTTATGCATTGTAGGACTAATATTGTCAAATTGACAAACCTACCAAAATCACTATGCAGATTCAACCCTATTAACTGTCCATGGAATTCTTAAAATCAATGCTATTGAAATTTATATAAAGAAATTAAGCCCCCACAAAACAGGCAAAACAATCCTAGGAAAAAAGAAAAGGAGAGGTGTTAAAAAACAATAATTAAAAAGTCCTTGATGGTAGAGGATGGAGATGGATGGATGGAGGGGCCTTTCTTTGCCGGTCCAGGCCACATGCCTGCAACCCTCTCCAGCCAGCCATCTCATGATTCAGGATAGCAGTGAGAAAATCATCCACGGCAGTCAGGTTTCAGGAGACATCAACTTTATTAAGGCCCTAGCCACCATGTGTGGCTCCTAAGCTTTTAACCTTTTAAGCATGCTCTCTAAGTAGCCTTGCATTCAAATCTGTCTCTACCAGCCACCTCTCTTGCTGAATCCTCTGTCTCAATCCTCTCGCTCAATCTTCCTCCATCTATCCTCTCTTGCCCCTGAGGCAACCCCATTTTTGCCTCTCAAGGTCAGCCAAATAGGAAGCCAAAAACCCCTTTGATCTTTGGCTTTAGGCAGGCCTGCCTCTAAAGGTGAGCAAAACAAGAACTTGGGGGAGGAGAGTAACAGGGGGTATCACTTTCCCCAACTTTAAGTAATGTTATAAAGTCATAGTAACCAAAACAGTGTGATATGGAATTGAGTTAGCATCTCAAATCAATGAATTGAACCCTCACCCAAAAAATGATACATTGAGATATAAACAGCTAAAATTCAACAAAGGACCTAAGAGTATGAAATATAACAAAAACATTTTTAACAAATACTGTTAGAAAAAGTAGTCAATCATATGTAAAAAAAAATTAGACCCTTGATCTCAAATCTGAATCACTAACCCATATTGGGGGAAATATTGGCAAAATATTTCATGACATAAAATCTTGAGTCATCTTCAATGATTCAATACCATTGACTATGCAAATAAAAGCAAAGATAAACAAATGGAACTATATCAAATTAAGTCATCAACAATATCAAAAAACAATGACCAAATAAAAAGACATTTCAGAGGCTGGGAGAACATAGTAACCCACAACTCATGTGGCAAAGATATATAACACTCTTGTTAAACTTAACAAGAAATTTTTAAAAAAGAAAAGTCTATCAAAAAACGGGAAGTAAGGGCCAGAGCGATAGCACAGTAGGATGTTTGCCTTGTACACAGCTGACCAGGATCTGATCCTCGGCATCCCATAGGGTCTCTCAGCCTACCAGGAGGAATTCTTAAGCACAGAGCCAGGTAGGGCCCCAAAACACAAAGCAAACATGGGGGAGTAGATTAACAGAAACTTCTTCAAAGAAGATATAAAGATAATTAATATGTGTATTAAAGGTTGTTTTGAAAAATTTTTATCAGGAAAATGCAAATCAAAACAACAAATATATGACCATCACCTTACACCAGTAAGATACACACACAAAGAACAAAAGCAACCCTTTTAGCTTAGATGTGGGAAAGGTGACCTTCATCTACTGTTGGTAGAAAAGACTTTTTGGAAAATAATATGAGCATCTCTCAATAAAACTAGGAATCATTCTACAATCCCACTTCTTGGCCTTTTTATTCTAAGGGCCCAAAAGTTCTAACCAGAAAAGTACATTTGTGCTTCTTCATTTATTGCTGCACTATTCAGAATAACCAAGAGCAGGAAACATCCCAAGGGTCCAAGAACATATAACTAAGTAAAGAATCTTGGTACATATACACTGTGGAATACTACTTGGCCATAAGAAAAGACAAAATTAGGCAATGTGCTGCTCTGTGAATGTGTCTAGCAGGAATCATGCTGAAGAAGAAGTCAGAAGGAGAGTAAGAGATACAGAATGAACTCTCTCATGTGTGGGATATAAGGAAGCAGAGTAAGGGAATAACTAATGACCAAAGACAGCAGTCTGAGAACTGTCTATAAAACTGTCTATAGAACTGACCTAAACAGGGATGGGCATCAGGGTGAGCAAGGGACATTCCAGTGGAGAATTTGGTATTGGAACATTGTATGCAGAAAACCTTACCATTAACAGTATTATAAATACAATGCCTAAAATAAGAATCATTAACTATATACATACATATACACAAATAAAGACTAAATATATTTATCATCTAAATTTCAACCATGAAATATCTACAATGGTTGCACTAACATCACACAAAATAGACAATGGTGCACATCAATTGGGACATTCCTTACTGTGTTCCCCACTCTAAGGATGGACCCCATTCAAAATCTAATTTGGTGCTGCTGGTTCCAGTGCTGGTGGAACCATGGCATTGGTGCAGTCATGGCCAAGTCCAAGAACCACACCATGCACAACCAGTCTCGAAAATGGCACAGAAATAGTATTAAGAAACCCCAGTCACAGAGATATGAGTCTCTCAAAGGGGTGGACCCCAAATTTCTAAGGAACATATACTTTGCCAAGAAGCACAACAAGAAGGGCCTGAAAAAATGCAAGCCAGCAATTCGAAGGCCTTAAGTGACCTTGCTGAGGTCTGTTAAAAGCCCTTGTGAAGCACAAGCAGGTCAGGCCCATTGTCACAAAGAAGATCAGTT
Source organism: Suncus etruscus (assembly GCF_024139225.1). Classification (NCBI taxonomy): domain Eukaryota; kingdom Metazoa; phylum Chordata; class Mammalia; order Eulipotyphla; family Soricidae; genus Suncus; species Suncus etruscus. The sequence continues at coordinate 110,840,561 of NC_064852.1, read as the reverse complement.
GCAAGCTCAGCTGACTTGCGTACATAGCTCACCCCAGGCTTGGGAAAAAGGCTCATGCCCGCATTGCCAAAGGTCTTAGGCTTTGCCGGCCCAAGACCAAGGTTGAAGTCAATGATCCAACCAAGGTGAAAGCCAAAACTCAATTCAAGACTAAAGCCAAGGCCCAGCCTATGACCCATGCATCTGCAGCTCCAGCACCAGCTCCCAAAGTGCCCAGGCCCCTCCCAAGGCTGTATAAGAGATTCCCGTTAGCCAGTGTGAACATAGAAGGACCGGTGAGACCTGAGACCTTTTGTGCTGTTTATACAAATAAACCTGAGAGCAGGAAAACAAAAGTCTAATTTGAATAATTTGATTAATAACATACCTAGATCAAGAGATTCTAAAATGTTTAATAAGTAATGTGCAAGAGTTATCTAGGGGAAAAAAAGCAGCAGGAAAAAGAGAGTGGAATTGTGTGGCTTTAAATTGTGGACAGCAAGGAGGGCATTTGCTTTACATGCAACCAACCTGGATTTGATTCCTGGTATCTCATATGGTACCCCTAAGTCTGCCAGGAGTTATATCTGAGCAATAAAGCTAGGGATAACCTATGAGCATCTCCAAGTGTAGCCTATAAACCAAATAGACAGAAAGACAGACAGATAGGTGGGCAGACAGACAGACAAATCGATGATAGATAGATGATAGTTGATAGATAGATGATAGATAGATAGATAGATAGATAGATAGATAGATAGATAGATAGATAGATAGATAGATAGATAGATAGATAGATAGATAGATAGATAGATAGATAGATAGTGGCTAATAAATTGTGACCCAATCTAGCTGGGTTTCTTAACAAAAATATGTTTGCTAATGTTAAGGGAACTCCAGGTAATAAAATGCCAACAATTTCTCCAAATAACCCATTGAAGTGTCCCAGGGAAAGAGGAACAAAAGCATTTCCTTCAACATTTGAAGGGTTAAAAAGCAATGTTAAGAAATATGGGAAAGAAAGTGGAGAAGCAAGGCAGCAGAATGCTATATCCCTTTCTGTGACTGCTACTTGCCCTTTGGTCTTGAGAGGCTCCCCAGATTGTATGCAGGGGATCCCTTTAGGCTCTGAAGAAAGCAGAGATAAATTCAGATCCACTCCTATTGCTCAGGAGCCTCTCTGGTCCAGTAGATGTTGTGGCTATGTCATGCTGTGCCATGCACAGAACTCCCAGAGAGCACCAAGAATACAAGCACAGAATCTTGACAAGCAAATCATATTCCAGGAGGAATGAAAATTATGAACAGAGCAAATGTAGTAAAAAAAAGTATAACTGGTTCAAGAAAGTATTTGACATACCACATATGTACTGCCTGCTTGATTAGAAGAAATGTGTTAGGAATTGGGATGTAGGTCCCTATCAAATGATATAAAAACTGATTTAAAGAAAATTTACCTTTACTTTGCCTGGAAAGAAATAGGGAACCATCCAAAGATTTTAAGTAGTCAGCAAATGAGATTGGCCCATTTTCAAAATTTCCTTTTGAAGTAGTGTGAATTATTGAAGGAGACAAAAATGGAGATAACGTCCAGAGTTTTGATCCTACTTCTCCACTCCTCTACAGTTCTCTTCAGGAACACCAATCTGAACAAACTGTAGGCATGCTGGTTTGGGGGCTGATGACACCCAGGAAATTTGGAGTAAGTATCCACACATTCTCCACCAATATCTTCCTTCTGGGAGGTCTGGCAATTAAGAACATTCCCCACAAAACCTACAGTATCAATAATAGTGTTTGAATTCCTGGGCAACTTTATTTGTTTGATGCTATCCTCCCTATAGGAACACACCAATTTAGTGGTCAAGAGCTTACTAAACCTTCTGTCAGTATTTTACGGACTTCAAGGACATACAATAATTTTCACAAATTAGCTTGCCGTTGCACTTCTTTTTTAAAATATCTTCCTTCATTTTTATTTTTCTTTCTATTTTTTTAACTTTTGTTTTGTTTTGGGTTTTTTTAATTGGAGGGGGCCACCCGCAGCACTCAGGGGCTACTCCTGGCAGGCTTGGGGGACCATATGGGATGCCAGAGTTCAAACTTGGGTCAATCACGATCACTCTGGCCCCTTTATTCTGGTTTGTCAATCCAAACCAATTGACTTGTCACATGATCAACTATGTGATGCATTTTCTTTAAACAAAGTAAAAAGAAAGAAAGGAAAGCCTTTAACTGAATAATGGTTTAAAGAATGCAAATTATGTTTAGAATGAAAGAGGAAGTGATCAACTATGGCCTTGATGAGTTAGAACTGGATCTGTTAGAGCTGGGGTGTTATCAAGCATCACAGTTGGTGTCTGGAAATTGAATCACTAGACAAACAGGGGACAGTGTTGCCTGGAGAAACAATGATCCCAAGGTAAGCTGAAGCTTAATGCATGGATAATACCTCTGAGGAAGCCATTTATTTTATATTTCTCAATCTCTACATTCACAGAAGATGTATTTATAATGCATTTGGACAATTCAGACTTAGAAAATTTTATTACAGGACCTGGAGCCATCTTATAGTAGTAGTTTAAACTTAAAATACAACCCAGTACCTTCTGACCCCAGTCCAGCCGACTGGACTGGAGGCTCATGGAGGATCTGGAGGCTACTGACAGCATGTGGCCCCAACAATACCACATCCTTAGGTTCTGTCATTGAATTAACAGCCCTGGGTGGTATGTCTTAGAATGGCCCCTAGGTTTCCTGGGTACAGTAAGTGAGGCTACCCTCTAACCTATGTATCACAAACATTTTAAGTAGAAAATTTAAATAATCTTGAATTAATAGCAATAATAGTTTGACATCAATAAGGATGATATATTTTGTGCCTGTCTTCATATGACTTAAATCTAATTTTATATATTTAGCCTTCAGATCATTTATTTTAAACCCTAAAGCATTATTATAGCTCATCAGGAGCATTTATACAGTATTTACTTGATAGTTTTGTCAGATCATTCTGGATAGTCCAAGCTTTCCTGGGTCTAAAGGATTTTCTAAACTTCTTTATTGAGTTAAATCACACTGTTGAGCATCAGTGCTAAATCGTTAAGTGTGTGTCATGCAAGTATTAATATTTTACTTACCTCATGGTAAGCATGACTCCCTCCAATTTTGTGCAAGTTACAGCAACCTGCATGATTTCATCTTTTCTCAGAGCTGAGTAGTATTCCATTGTGTATATAGACCATAAATATCAGATGACCTCATTCCTTTGTGCAGTATAAGGAAGCAGGGCAAGGGAGTAGGTAATTCCCAAGAGAAGCAACCCTGATCTATGTAAATAGAGCTACAAATTAAGGGTTCTGGGAGAGGAAGGGCAGAAGAGAGAATGCGGAATAAAGACAAATAGACAAAGGCACTCTGATGTAGTCATAGATTAGCACTACTACATGTATAGTGCCACAATATTGCTTCTGTTGTTAAAATTAAAATATGGAAATCACTTAATAATAATGATGATAAAGGTTGAATATTATTCTAACTAATGGCAAATAGATTATCAATTACTATTTGGTTGCTTTTATCACTTGAAGGTATTTGTTATTCCTCTCTTTATTCCTATGTGTACTATGTTAAAATAAGAGAAATATATATCATTAATTTATTCTCAAGTAAGCAAAGTAAATAATTTCTTGAGAAAAAGTAAAGCTCTCATTAATTTAGTGGCACCATAGTTCTGTTTGAGAAAGTGTCCTAAACTTTTTCATCTTTTTCGTTAGCAATAATATTTATGTCACTGATTTCTACTTGCAGAGTTGTTCTACCAAACCTTCTCCAGCTTCAAGAGTCCCCCCCTATTGTCCACAGATCTCTATCCTCTGCTTTTTCCCTCCCACCCCCTTAGACTTATCAGTTTCCAGTTCTATTGAGCATGTCTCAGGGTTAGTTTCCACATGGTGTTGTCTAATTATTTATTTGCTTCATTATACTTTGCATATATGGGCAAGAACATCTCTTTTACTTTGAAACTAACTTTACCTAGCAAGACACCCTCTAATTCTATCTAAATTGCAGTAAACTTGCATGATTTCATCTTTTCTTGTTGTTTTGTAGTATTTCTTTCTGTATTCATACCACAATTTCCATAGTCACTCATCTTTTAATGGACATGGGTTGTTTTCAGAACTTGGCTATTGTTAATAATGCTGCAATGAACAAAGTAAAAAGTAGGTGTTCAAAATCCTTTTGCATTAATGTTTTTGTTTTGGGGGCAGATGTTTGGGAATGGAATCACTGAATTACATGGACATTTTATTCATAAAGCTTTGAGAAGTCACTTCAAAATATTATGAATGTTTATCTTTATAGTAAAGTCTATATTGATTTTATTTGAGTAATGAAACAAAAATTATTATATCAGATTATAAGAGTTTTGATTAACCCTTTCAAGTCTTTAGATGATACTATCAAGATTCACTATTTGAAGATGTTTCTTGATGTCTACAGGAGAGCACAATTTCCCACAATAAGTAACATAAAGAAAAAATTCAAGGGTTGGTTTGGGGTTATTTTGCTCTGTTTTGTTCTGTTTTAATTTGTTTTGCTGCAACTTTAAGAAGTATTTTCTTTTTTTTTTTTTTTTTTTTTGGTTTTTGGGCCACACCCGGTAACGCTCAGGGGTTACTCCTGGCTATGCGCTCAGAAGTCGCTCCTGGCTTGGGGGACCATATGGGACACCGGGGGATCGAACCGCGGTCCGTCCAAGGCTAGCGCAGGCAAGGCAGGCACCTTACCTCTTGTGCCACCGCCCGGCCCCAAGAAGTATTTTCAATGTAACTAGTAAAGTTAAAATTACATTTTTCTTTGAATTCAGAAAATTTCTCTGAGCGATATAAACTATTTTAAGAACTCATCCTAGAGGTCCTAGAAATGATATGATCTTTACATTAGCCATAAATTATGGCTAATTGTATATTATTAAAGCAGTCTTTCTAACAATATATGTTCACTGAACACAGTGATTTCTCTATTAGGATAAAATAGGCTGTGACGTAAAAAAAAAAAGTAGATCCTCTACAACTCAGAGACTTATAAAGCAAAGAAAATAAACTTAATTAACAAAATAAAAACAAAAAATCATTTTATAAAAGTAGGTATAAAGGGAGCATATTTCAGTAGTAAATAGAATATGTGATATACCAATAACTAGCATCATTCACAAGAGTAAAAAATAAATAATTTCACTGCTCACACTTTGGGGAGAAGGAGGGTAACTGTAGAAAGCAGGAGGTCAGTGCTCACCTTGCATGCAGCCACCCCAGTTGATACCTAGCCCCATATTTGGTCCCTTGAGTTTTTCCAGGAGTGCTTTTTAGCACAGAGACAGAAGTAAGCTCTCAGCTCCACTGGGCATGGCTCCAAAACAAACAAGTCTAAAGAAGCAAACAACCAAAAGAGAAGACAAGAATGTCTTGGCTACTAACCAGCCCGTCAGTATATCATCATTGCTATCAAGAGAATATTAAAGATCTTCTTGGGAAATGGAAGAACATCCCCTGCTCATGGGTAGGTAGAATCAATGCAGTCAAAAATGACTATCCTACCCAAACTCCTATATAGATTTAAAGCAATCCCCATACAAATTTAGACATCATTCTTTAAAGACTTAGAACAATCAATCATAAAATTTATCTGGAACCACAAAAGACCCAGGATAGCCAAACACATACTAAAGGTAAGCTGCGTGGCATCTCCTTACCTAACCTGAAGCTATACTATAAAGCCATAGTGATCAAAACAGCATGGTACTGGTACAAAGAAAGAGCCTCAGACCACTGGGTTAGAACAGAATTTCCAGACATAAGCCCCCAGATATACAGTCAACTGATATTTGACAAAAGAGCCAAGAACTTGAAATGGGACAAAGAAAGTTTTTTCAACAAATGGTGTTGGTACAACTGGAAAACCACATGCAAGAAATTCAAAATTGACCCATACCTCACTCCTTATACAAAAATCAACTCAAAATGGATCAAAGACCTCAAAATTAGACCCGAATCTATAAAGTTTATAGAGAAAAAAATAGGTAGAATACTCAAAGACCTACATATCAAAAAGGTCTTCGAGGATGGAGCACCAATGGCAAGAACTTTAGCGTCAAACATAAACAAATGGGACTACATCAAACTAAAAAGCTTCTGCATGGCAAAAGAAACCCTACTTAACACAAGAAGACAGTTAACTGACTTGGAAAAAATATTTTCACCCATCATATCAGATAAAGGGCTGATATCGAGAATATACAAAACATTCAGAAAGCTGAGCCCCCCTCCAAAACCAAATAAAGCCATAAAAAAATGGGAAGATGAAATGAATAGACACTTCTCTGAGGAAGACTAAAAGACGGCCAACAAACACATGAAAACATGTTTACCTTCACTCATCATTAGGGAAATCCAAATAAAGACAACAATGAGGTACCACCTTACACCAGTGAGGATGGCTCACATCAAAAATAATAAGAACAATTTATGTTGGCGGGGATGTGGCATGAAAGGCACTCTCATCCTCTGCTGATGGGAATGCCCCCAAGTCCAACACCTATGGAGAACAGTCTGGAGAGTGCTCAAAGAACTCAGAATTGACCTACCATTTTACCCAGCAATTGCTTTCCTAGGTATCTACCCCCAAGTTGGAAGGACATTCATTCCAAAGTATGTGTGCACCCCACTATTTATTGCAGCACTCAGTATAATAGCCAAGTCTTGGAACCAACCTTGATGTCTAACAACAGATGAATGGATCATTAAGATATGGTATCTATACACAATGGAATACTACTGGCAGTCAGAAATGATACAATCATAGACTTTGCAGCAACGTGGATGGACCTAGAACAATATTATGTTAAATGAAGTAAGCCAGAAGATGAAAGATAAACACAGAATAATAGCACTATTCTGAAGCACCTAGAACATACTCAACAATCAAATAACAGGGTTTAACAGGGTAGAAACCCCAAACACTGTAACAGTCAACATATACCGGAGAGCAGTGCCCAAAACACATAAAAGAGGAACAACACAAACTCTTGACTACACACGATACCACAAAAAAAAAAAAAAAAAAAAAAAAAAAAACAGCAACAGCAGAAACAGCAGCATAGAAAGACCAGGTAAGTAAGCAGCCTTCTACTACAAAGACCCATAATAAGCCTTTAGGGATCTTATACAGGATTACAGGCAAAGGATACCATGGGAAACCACTGACTCCAATGGAAGCATGCCATAAAAATATGTTTTAATGCCTTAATCTTTCTATACTTAAAATAACCTCTCAGCTTTTCTGTCTACAGGCGTTCTTGGATACAAAGGGTGGACAAACTAAGATTGCATCTCAGGGCTCAATCACACGAGATATCATACCCAGCTTGCACTACGAGAATATCCCGATAAAACTCTTTAACATTCCCTTTATCCCTAGGTAATACCTTCATTTAGGACTTGAAGCACGTGACCACCCAAACCACGGAAGCAGCAACTGTGACCTACAAACTTATACTACAGGCCCTACTCATCGAACACACTCAAATTAGCATTCCCTCTCTCTTTTCTCTACTCTTCTCACTACTGTTTTTTCTCTTTTTCTTTTTCTCTCCTTTTTTCTAAATTATTTTCTCTTTTCTTTCCTGCCCCTTTCATATACTTTCCCCTTTCACCTCTTTGAAAATCGACTATCCCTTCACCCCGCAATCCCATCCAGATTCCCCACATTAAAACTCTTCACCTTCAGTTCCTATTCCATTAGGCATCAAGAATGACCTCCTTCCCCAGCGAACCAGTACCCAGCACCCAAGCGAAGGGACAACCAGTCAACCCCACACCTCGCCCCCTACAAGAAAAGGCAACCAACTCCCCTACTGACTCATGCTGCGTGGTCCTCCTTACCAATCCTTCCTAAAGTGGACTGTTACTTGAAACCGAACTTAGCTCTACAAGTATCCCCAATGCATGAACTCTTCACAAGTCCTCCCTACCGCAAATCTTTTGCCAATCTCAAGAAGATCAGGTTGGAAGATGGAAAGGTGCCCGGGAACCCACACACCACAAGAAAATCTCAAAAGACAATGGGGAAACCTATACTACCATCATAAGTATAAGACCTGTATTAAACTACCTCTTTACCTGCTTTTCCCCAAATGCAAGATACTTTCTTGCATCACCTTGTTCCTTTAATTTATTTTTTACTTTTTTTTTTTTTTTTTTTTTTTTTGGTTTTTAGGCCACACCCGGCGGTGCTCAGGGGTTACTCCTGGCTGTCTGCTCAGAAATAGCTCCTGGCAGGCACGGGGGACCATATGGGACACCGGGATTCGAACCTTAGGTCCTGGATTGGCTGCTTGCAGGGCAAACGCCACTGTGCTATCTCTCCTGGCCCTTTACTTCATTTCTTAAAATCTTTTTTCTTGTCATATATATACGTGAGCACATATTTTTTTATTTCTATTTTTATCTTTTTTTGGGTGTGTGACATGTTTTTGTTTTCTTCTCTCTCCACCCTCAAATGCACTGGCAATACAATGTAGCACCATTTCTCCCTGTAAAGGAACACTAAAAAGAGGGGAAATCTTACGTATAAAAAGGAGCTCTTATTTATTAGGGATAAGAACTCATACTTGTTTACAATACAGGGGAATCTCCCACCTTGAAAATATGTCACATGGACCCAACTTAGACCCCAGGTGATTAGACACCAACCGTCCAGCCTTGAACCCTGGACCACAGACATAGAAACGACACACTTTTTCACAACAGCCACAGGAAACAAATCCCAACTGGGACATCCTTAACAGTGCTCGAACACCAACAAGTGCCAGCCCTGATATGATGCCCTGACAACGAGGAAAATGGGAACAACTTGACCTAAGAGCAAGTTATCCTACCTCAGCAGCTAACAATAAGACAAAAATCAGAAGACTTGTCACCCTTTGGTCTGTCCAAATGCCAAAATTGCGATTTACAGATGACTGGCTGACAGAACCATGGCCAGACTGTATGTATCCTGGGACCAATAAAAAAGCCCCAGTCTAGGGTGTGAGCTACGACCTGCATAACAACTATGATCCCTAGTTCCAGAGGTCTGTCTGTGACTACTGCAATGGAAGGGGACCTCTGGAAACATAACGGAAGACGCTATCCCAGGCCCATCCTAGGATCAGCGCAAAGACCAGGACTACCAACCACAGAAGACAGATTAAAATGACACTTAGGGAACAGAACTTCTAGACCCACAAAGAAAGACATAATCATAAGTTCAACTCCTTGACTCGTGCAGATACGGAGACCTCTAGATACAGAGGTCTGATGTTATCACCCAGGACGGAGCAGAAGTCTTCCATACACCACAAAAGCACCAAGGGGAGAGTAAATGAACCTGAAAGGAGTCTATAGTTAATCCCATGACAATATACTTCAAGGGTGGAGAAACCCTGTATCTCTTAGGCAAAGGAAATTCCTTTTGAATGACCCCAATATTTACTGTGCATCTGCAGGAGGGAAAGAAAAAGCACAAAACAATTTTTATTATTATTTACTTATCTATTTTTTGTTGATTGCATTGTTGTGGTTTACCTATTGAAGTGGATGTCTCCATTTATATTTTTTTTTCTTTTCTTTTCTTATGTGCTCTGCCACATTTTTTTATCTCGATACCATGGTTTTTATATGGTGCTTACCCTTTTGTTTTGTTTATTTGTTTGTTTTTGGAATGCTCACTGGATATTTTATTTGGCAGTTCTTTATGTACTGTTGTGGTGTTTCACCTTTTTTTCCCCCTTTGTCTCTCAAACCAAGGATGAAAGCCTCTAGAAGGGCTCCGCCCATTTCTGGAGTATCTGATTCTTTTTTTCTTTTTTTTCTCCAGGTTATTACTTTTCTCTTCTTCAAACAAAACCGCATAACTTGAACTATCTAATCCTGCCTCCCAATTGGGGGGGGGGGGAATAAGGGAGGTACCAAGACCAAATAGGTGTAAGACCCCTAAGTAGTAAGCTAGGCACAGAAGGGACCACTTATTCTAGCAGCCCCGGGGGTAAGGGAAGAGGATATGGGAAGAAGGACGGGAATGGAGGGGGAGGGAGGACAATTGGTCATGGGAATTCCCCTGATTTTATGTTAATATGTACCTAAAATATTATTGTCAATGATATGTAAGCCACTATGATTAAAATAAAATTACATTTAATTAAAAAAATAAAAATAAATAAAAATAAAAAGCCATATTCTTTATAAAAAATCAAAAAAAGAGAATATTAAAAATCTTAGCAAGAATAAGTACACAAAAATTAAAATAAGTGGCATTCAAGTGTGAAAGGAGAAAAAACTATTTGCAGATGATAACATCTTGCACAGAGAAAATAAAATCCCAGGAAAAGAACTCTTAGAAATAATAAATAAATGCAAAAACTTGCAGTCTACAAAATTATTATACCAAAATTAGTTGTCTTTTTATATGCAAACAATAACCTTGCAGAATGAGAAATTAAAGAAAACACTGTGGATACTTGTACCAGACAACCTAGGGGCCTTGAGTGAATGCATGGTGAAATAAAATACAATACATATATACAATTAATATAATAATAAATAAAAATTGCAATTCTGTAATTTGCAGTACCATGTACAAACCTCCTGGCATTATTCTTCATATATAACTCAGTGAAAAACAAATGTAATATGTCTTCATTCATGTGGTATGAACAAAACAAAGAGGCAAAAACTTTTATTCTATGTGAACAAAACTGACAGCCAGAGGGAAGAGGAATGAAAGAAGGTAAAATTGATTTAAGGGATCAATTGTGTAGTGATGGATGGAAACCAGATTTTTGGTGTAATCAATAAAGAAGCTGATCTAAAATTCTGTACATCAGGGCCTATATAAACTAATTTTACTTTAAAAATAATCCATAAAGTTAGGGATATATTATGAACAGAATCAAATCTTGAACAGAGGTTCAAGTCCTAATTCTCAATGGGGCTGAGTTTGGAGCTAGTGCATTTTAAGAGGCAATAGAGATTAAATGAGGTGTAAGAATGACACTCAGAATCTATCCTCACAGAAGGAAACATCAGGGAAGAGAAAAAGAATAAGGAAAAACCAAACGTTAAGTAGCCATTTGGAAGCTCCTAGATAGAATGAAATCTAACCAATGGCTTGATCTTATACTGCCAGTCTCCCAAACCATGAAGAAATTAATTTTTATTGTTTATGATATTTGTCATGGCATTTATGCAAACAAAACATAAGGTCATTATAAAATTAAATTTTAAAATGATTGATTGTGAAAGATAACTCAAGGGACATACTGGTAATTCAGAGTTTTCAGGCAGGACCTCTTGGTCATTCCCTGGCACCACATATTCCACCAAGTACTACAGGGAATGGTCCCTGAGTACCAACAGCTGTGGACCAAAAAGCAAGTGAACAATTATTGATTCTCACTTCATTTTTATTAGGGACCTGTCCTGTCATAGACAGTAGACTTGCTAGAGAAAAACCAATCCCATATTTTGTCCACAACATCCTGAAATCACAACATAACCTTGCTTTTACCTTACTCAGAACTTTCCACTAATTCTTTCCATGCACCATCAACAAGCATATCACTGACTAAAAGTTAATCTTTGGGGATGCAGACAGCTGTGGTTGGGCACATGGTGCCAACTCCTTCACTCAACAGTGACTTCCTGTTTTCCAGTCAAGGGTCAGAGATTATTAAAAGTTCTAGGAACAATGAAGATCAATGTTCTCGTAGAACTGTTGTGGAGAAAGAGGACAGATGTTAAGTAAAGAAACAAACAGAAAACAAAACCATTCTACATGAGCCTTGAATATAATAAAATAGATAATGAAATGAAGAATGACCCACTATGGGCAGTTGTGACTGAGTGAAGAGCGAGCAGGCACGGGAGAGTAATTCTTGTACAGATCTGAGGACTGAGAATTCCAGGTAAGGAATTCCTGGTTCCTTTTCTGAGAATTGATATATCAATCCACAGCCTTGTTACTCACTAAATCATCGGTCACTGATACAGATATCCAGTAGTTTTTAGTTTTAAAAAACTAGAACTTAAAAAGTATCAAAACCCTTCCTCTTTACAATACAGGTATCCCTCAGTTTTCTTAAAGTCCGAGTTACTCTCGTTGGCTTTGACAAAAGGTATCCATGATAATATTCGCAGACTACACTCAACCACGACAGTGCCAATATCTCTCTGCTACTATTCTCAGAATCTTTTTCTACCATCTTTCTTTCTTTTATTATTAAATATATTTTTTATTTAAGTAACATGATCATATTTGGGTTACAGTCATAACCAGAACACCCCCCTTCACCAGTGCAACATTACACTCTCTCCCCTTCCCATCCCCTGCCTGTATTCGAAACAGGCATTCTACTACAGTTATTTGTTTTTAAGTTCAGTAAGTTGTATTTTTTTCCTTAAAGGATAAGAGTAAAAAATATATAGTAAAGGTGTGATAGTGGCAATCACCAATGTTTGCATAGGTCCAGAAAAATGGAGAAAATGGAAAAAAAAACCTTGACCTGATTACAAAAAGGCCTCACCCCAGAAGTTTATTGGCATAAGAAAGACTCTGGGTTCCAGGCATACCAGTCTATCCAACTCCAGTCATTCTCAAGGTCCCGGTGAAACTTTTTCACACTTTAGCTATTGTTGGTATCAGACTCATATTTAAAGACTCTGGATTCTGTGCATTTCTTTCATCGATGTCAGGCTGATGTGGAGCATCCTCTAGTTTCAGCATATCATTCAATGCGGAGCGATCTGCCCTGCATGCAGACTGTTGCTGAGTCTCCTGGGTGTTGGGAGTACTCTTTGGAGTAAGTCAATGCCAAAGCAGTGGTAGGTCTTCTCTGGCAGAGGCTTGGATCCTGGTGATGTTAAAGACAATTGTGGTTGTTTCCATAGATGGTATCCATTGTTCAGGTGTGTGTGGGTGATGCCCATTCTTCTGAGGCCTGAGCCAAATCATTATGCCAATGTTCAGGGTAAAAGGCCTAATTACATTACCAAATTTGTGTTCCCATCTCGATTAGATAAGAACTTGTTTGCATATGTATTATTTTCCCATTTTAATGTGCCTATGCAAAAGAGAAGCAATGCCACAAGATATTGTTGGTGGGATGCTAGCTCTAGCCGGCATGGGTTGGGGGAGACCCCATGTGGAAGGCCTTCTCCCTAACTTGGGTGCACTGGGAGCCTTGATAGGCTCCCAGCCTTCCCCTCTTCTGCCCCCTGCCTCCAGGCCTTCTGGGGTGGCAGTCCAGGCGGCCAGACAAGGTGGGTGTCGGGGGGTCTCTCCTGGATGGGGTCCCAGCTTTCCCCGCCCTTCCCTCAGCTCTAGGGAGGGAAGGGCACAGGGTGTAGGACTGGCAGATCCTGGCTTCTGGCTCTCTCTCGATTCTCTCTTGAGCTGGAGGCTAGCTCTAGCCAGCATGGGGTTGGGGGAGACATCATGTGGAAGGCCTTCTCCTTAACTTGGGTGCGCTGGGAGCCTTGATAGACTCCCAACCTTCCCCTCTTCTGCCCCCGGCCTCCAGGCCTTCTGGGATGGCAGCCCAGGCAGCCAGAAATGGTTGGTCCTAACTTGGGATGTGCTGAGATTTGCTCAGTTGCGCTAAGTTTGTCACTAGCAATTTCTCACCACTCTGCATATGGAAAACCGCGAGGGGGCGCACTGCTTGTATTAAGGGTATTCCTTATCTTTATGTTATGTTTTGCATATCCAGAATGTCCATTTTGTATTCTGCCCTTTTCCACACCCCTTCAAAGCTCATTTTTACTCCTTAACTCTCTCATCCAAACATCACTAACCCACATTACTCTTTTTAACTTCAGTATTGCACAATCCTAATCACAGACCAAAGCCATGCATTGTGTGTAACAACCCTGAACTGTTTCAAAAGACATAAAATGGACACGTATGTCTTTAGTATATTTTGTTTTTTCCTGACAATTATAAGTCTTAATAAATATTCTCTTATACAATGACGATTCTAACCACTTTTTATCTTCTCTTTATGAGCTGTTCATCAAGGAATTTTGGTGAAAGAGTCCCCCAGTTTAATGCTTATGATTGAACCATGTCATGGAGATTATTGGACTTGTTCTTATGTCCCCCATATGCACCAATAACGCCACGTGGCATTGCTCCTTTTTTGCATAGGCACATTAAAATGAGAAAATACTATACATACAAATAAGATCCTATCTAATAGAGATTGGAATACACAAATCTTGTAGTGCAAAGAGACCTTACACCCTGAACATTGACATAATGACCTGGAACAGGCCTCAGAAGAATGGGCATTTTCCATTCACCCCTGAACCAGGGAAGCCATCCATGAAACATCCAGGTTTGTCTATAACATCACCTGGAAGCAATCCTCTACCACGGAAGACCCTACCACTGCTCAGACATCGACCTGCTCAAAAGAGACTTCCCTTAACACTGAGAAGACTTAACAACAACGACCTGCTTACAGGACAGGGCTCTCTGCATTGCCCTTTAATTGTGAGGTGAAACGAGAGGACACTCCACACCATTCTGACTGCAATGTAAAATATGCAAAAAACAGAAACATGATACCAACAACAGAGACTGTGTGAAAAGTGTGTTGGCACTACGGACAATGTCTTGGATTGGACGATAACTTGCCTGGAGCCTAGAGTTGGTCTTATGCCAGGAAACTTCAGGGGTAGGATCTCTTTGTATTTAGGCCAAGGTTATTCCTTTCCATGCCTCTCATATTTTGGTGGGCCTATGCAAACAACAATTGCCACTCTAACACCGTTTTTACTGTGCTCCTTTGACTCTAATCCTTGAAAAAAAAACCCACTTAAAATTTGAGGTTAACTTAAGCTAATATGCATGTACAGGGAAATGTAAAAAATACTATGCCTCTAAGGTTTAAGGAGTTATGTAAGTTTTATGGCTTTAGATTGCCTTGTGTGCTGTTAAGAAATATTATAATGAGTTACAATCTGGGGACTTGAGGGACAAAGTAATTGTACATGGATTGTTTTATTTATCTTAACGTTCTTTGGCTGAAAGTTCAAAGTTAAAATATTAGCAAGGAGACTTCTTCTGAGAATTATGTTATGGGTGATTGTCCTTCCACTGTAACTTTACCTTGTACTCTTTCTTTGCATCTTTGTTCTCATAATTCAAAATAAAAAAAATTAAAAAAGAAAAGATATTGTTGGTGCCTCTGGAGGCCGATGAATAAAGTCCAACATTTCCCATAACTTGGTATAAACGTGAAATCTATACAGAGTTACTCTATAACCAGTATTGCTTATAAAACAGATCTCACAGGGGGAAAATCATACAATCAAATAACTAATCTAGTAGGAAAAATTGTCACTATATGAGGATATTCAAAAAGAGTTATAGATGTTAAGGAAATACATCTGAGATATACAAAAGAGATACATGTGACCCTTTTATGTTTTAAAAAGAAAAAAAAAGATAAAACAAAGGTATTTGAAGACAACAGGTGATAGTTGAGTTTGAGACATGTTCTGTGGAATTACGGAACCCTATATTGTCCTTGAACTAGGGGTTTTGCTGAAGCTGATTCCGGTATCATGCAACAGTCCATAGTTTGATGGGGGTATGAGGGGCCACCAAGCATGGGTCAACAGGCGTGTTGGTTATAGTTATTTGTAGAGGTATGAGCTGGGGATCGAGAGGGTGTCTTTTAATGAGGAGCTGGATGGTGGTGTTGGGGCAGAAAGTCAGTCTTGTTATCTACCCAATTAGGAACTGAGGATAAGGAGGGTTGAACAAGGGGAAGATAATGGTTCAGGGTTTGGGTATGAGGAGGTAGGAGAGACACAGGGGTGAGGGGAGAGGCAATACATAAAAGACTAGACAATAAAGGTCAATTTGAGTGTTTTATCAAAATCTTGGGCATCCTGATTCTATTCCTAGAAACAGTCTAGGATCAGGAATGTTTTTGGATAATGCTTAAAAAGTATGCGTCTGCGCAGTTTTGAAAAATAGTATTACTAGCAAAACTGGGGGTCCAATATACATAGGGAAGGGGTTTCCCTCCTCCGCCCACCCCCCAGGGCCCGAGTTGCCAGGGCCGGCCATGAAGACCCGCCTGGCGTGGGGGGTCCCAGTCTCCTGGACCAAGTGTTCAGTCCAGGAAATCTGTGGCCCGCTGTCTGACCAGCGACCCTGACATACCAGAAAAAAAGAGGGACGGCTTCCCTGGCATGTGCGCTCTGCTGGGTCCAACTGCGAGCTCCCTCTCCAGTTCTACCATCTTTCTTACCTCCACCCCATGGTAGCCTCAGTTTTAATCTAAGGGTTTATTCTCATTGGACACTGTCCAATCCCTTACTTTACGTTTTTATATACCACATGAGTGAGATCATCTAATATTTGTCTTTCTTCTTCTGACATATTTCATTTTAGTGAGACCCTCTAGTTTCATCTATTCTGTAGCAGAATGTAAGATTTCCTCTTTGATTAGAGCTGATTACTGTTCCATTATTTATCTATGCCATATTCATTTGTTGTAGGGCACTTTGATTGTTTTCAGATCCTGGCTGTTGTTAATAGTACTGCAATGAGCACAAAAATGTATATATCTTCTTGATAACTACATGGTTCTAGAAGTACAAACTGAGCTCACGGTATTTAATTCCATATTTTCACAACAAAAATATGATCATGCTCTGACTTTATTATGTTGAATATGTATAGGTAGGGTGGAGTTAAGAAGTCTAAAATGTTGGCAGAAAAGTACATAATATGAAGAGGACAGAAAATTCTATGAGGAATTGAAATCGTCTATCATGTTTCAAGACCCTAAGTGAAAGAACCTTAATTTTGTATCCCAGTGCTTTCCTTCTTTTCTGCTATGGCTCTGGGGTGACAAGAGAAGATCAGAATAGCCAAGTCCAAGGGGGAAAGGCCTTTTGTGTTCTACTAAGCATGTTACTCTGAGTAAGATGGGAGAACACTGGGAAGGTTCAAGTGCAAAGGAGCAGGATCGAATCCAGGCATTAAACTTGAACTGCACATCGTAATACTTTGGAAGTTAATGAGTAGTTGCTGGGAGACCAGGAAAGAAACCATTATCAGCCTCATAAAAAGAGAGAAAGAAAGAGAGAACTCAATAGGCTGAGCATATGCTCTACATGTGCAGGCCCAGTTAGATATCTGGCTTCATATGTACCCCAAGCTCTGCTGGACACTTGAGTACAGAGCCATGGAGAAGCCACCAGGTAGAGGACTCTGGACCACCATTCCAAAAAGAGAAACCATTGCAATAAGCCATGCAATAGTGATAACACTCGAACCAGGTAGCATTGGAATGATGGCTTTACCTTGCCTAGATTTTGAAAGTAGCACTTAGAGAGTTTAATGTCTGACCAAGAATGGGAAAAGAGAGAGAGAAGAATCAGAATGATGCTGAGAATTTTGCCTTTAGAAATTACTTCTGACATATGAAGCCCAATAATAAAAAGACTGTTGGGTATAGAGTTTGGAAGATGCTGGGTGATCTTGGTAGGAGCATTTCCTGGGGAATGGTAGAAATGGAATTTGAGCTAAATGAAATAATAACTGAAACAGAAGCAAGTACAGTAAGTACTCGTTAACATCAAGGATTAGATTCTAGGAAACTATAATCACAAGCAAGCTAATACATAAAGAAACTAATTTTTCCAAAGACTCATTGATATAAATAAGAACTAAGTTTCTATGAAAAATTTCTGTTCATAAAAAAGTTACCAAACTTGTAAATAAAGAGGAAAACATTTCTAATATTATACAATCTTCCTTCTTTCATTTCCAACTCACTTATAGTTAATTCATAAAATAATTGAGTATTTAAGCCTAAGGATAAGAAAGCAATACAAAAAGAACAATTTAGAAGCATCTAATGGAAGGACAGAGGGATTAACTAGTGAGAAAGCAACAACCCAATAGCCCAATTTCCCATATTGGGAAAGGGAGGAGAGTGAAGTGTGAGTAAGTCTGAACAAAGTTGGCATTGGGAAGGAAAGACAGTAGAGTTATGACATTAAATAAAAGAAACATGAAATTGAGAATTTTTTCTGGATAGATTATACAGTTCCTGAGAGTTAAGATGTAATATCAAATGCTTGTGTAAGGTTGTTCAGAGTGAGAACAATAAAAATTTTGAACCATCATTTTTTATTTAACCATGGTTACAAGGTTGTTCATACTAGGTTTTTTTCCCTGTAGATAAAGCTATTCATAATTGAATTACAGTCATACAAAATACAACCATCTTTTAGAGAAATACAGTATATAGTTATTGGGCAGCAATGAAGATTGGCAAAAATTTGGAATCATAAATATATGGCAAAATCAGCTTACATGGATGCATTCATATATAAAGGATCATTTATATGATTAAAATTTCCTTCTATTACATATGGAACTTTATCTTCATGTCTTCAGCATTAATAAAATATGATCTCAAAACCCAAAGTCATATCATTAACTATTTAACAAAAAAGCAAAGCCCAATTTTCCATTCAATCTGCACATCGAAGCAACTGTAGGTTCATGTTGTCATATTCCTTACACGAAATACTACCATCTTGTCTGCATTGCTCATGCATGTTTTTAAGGATAGATTTGGAAGATCTGGGTTAGCAGTAAAGTTGCATGATTGCAGGCCTGAGATCTGCCAACTAGATCCAGCACGGCATTGTATCACCCACCAAGTGTGATCTCAGCTCTGCCATTGCACAACCACCAGGTTACAGCAACAAAGTTTGCAAACCACCACAACCAAAAGTGTAATCCCTGGTCATCACAGCAATAACAACAGCAACAGGGAAGGAGCAGAGGGAAGACAAAGAACACATTAGTCTGGTCCTTTCCACAGCTCATATATCTGTATTTCTTATAGTAACTAACTGTTGTATTAAATAATTAGCAATGGAGCTGGATGATGAAGGATGGAGGTGGATGGAGAAGGATGAATGGAGGGATTTTTCTCTGCCATCCCAGGCCATGTGGCTCCGCAATCCCCATTTAGCTGGTGGGCCCCAGGTTTAGGTGAACGGTGGAATCACTCATCCAGAGACAGGCATCAGGAAGTATCAGCTTTATTCATGCCCTAACCACCACATGTGTGGCCTATATCATAACCTATTAAGCTTTCAGTCATTCTTAGCGAGCCCTGCATTTTAACTCCTGTCAGCCATCTTCCATTTGACCTTCATGCTGGCCAAAGACCAAAAGCCCCTAATCCCCTGGGTCAAAGGCCTTATCTACCTTTTCCAAGACCCCTCCCAGGAATGGGCGGGGTCTTGCAGGTAAGGTCAAGTTACCTAGGAAGAAAGGAGGGATGAGGCTTCACTAACGAGTGTCAGATAATGATGAGCATTTTAAATCTCATCTTATTTTATCTTTTTTCAAAGAGATCATGTATTTCTGTCTTTACCTAAACTACATCTGAAAGTTAAAAGAAGGCATCCTTTTCCAATGCTCCTTTATGAAGTTCATTTTGTCTTCCTACTGAAGAATAATTAAATGAAGTGAAAACTGCCTCGTCATAGCAGAAGTTGTGTGTGTGTGTGTGTGTGTGTGTGTGTGTGTGTGTGTTTCCCCCACTGGGTAATGTACTGAACCACTTGCACATTAAGCCTTTTATTAGGATAATATTAATATCATAAATATGCAACACAAAAACCTCTCTAAATGTTCCAAATAACAGCAATAACCTTTTCCTCATCTCAAACCTTTTATCTCCATGGCTCCAGGCACTTTTTCCAACAAGCCTGAGTACTGCCCAACCAACCCAAGGCTGAGCTCATTTACTCCACGACTAAAACTACTAGCAAAGAGACCCAAACAAACACCCAATAGAACCCCTATTTTAATTCTTATGTTTCCAACAGCGGCAGGAAAAATCTTGCAGTGGAACAGACATCTCTCATCAGGAAGGTGTCCCAAATGGATGTCTCCTCTGTTTCACTCTTGTGTCTCACAGATGGGGCTGGGATGGAGGTCTGAAGGTGGAGACCTTCCCCAACATGTGGCTGGAAGAATAGCTCCGTTTCTCACACAGGCATACATACACAATGATGCAATCTCGGCCTGGAATGAATCAGGGCCCTGGAGGCAAGCAGTCACGACTGACTCTCTGAGGAGCCCAGGGGCTGCCTGCGTGGTAAACGGCTCTGCTGGGCCATTAACCAACAAAGCACAGAGAGCCCCAAGCACACGGGAGGGGCTGAGTGGTCAGTTCTAGGATTTGGAACAGACTGTTCTCAGGGTCAGCTGGATAAGCCAGAAAGGGAAACTGAGCTTTGCTCTCTGTGGAAATCTCCCATGATTTCTTTTCCTTCTCTGAGCCTCGCTCTCCTTCTTGCAAAATAGTTTGACTCTCATTGCCAGGACAAATCCTTCCTCCTCCTCCACACCCCAGAGATCCATCAGACTACTATTTTCTGTTTTCTCAGGATAAGTTAATGGACAATCAAAAAAAAAAAAAAAAAAAAAAAAAAAAACAAAAAAAAAAAACAGAAGCAAAGGGATTGGTTCCTCAAAATATATAAGTCTCCAGAAAGTACAGAGCCATGGAGAAGCCCACCAGATATGGAAGAACATTTACATTCTTCCGCATGTAGCAGAAGCCTGGAAGCCTGGAAGTCCTGGAAGCCACCTCTTCCAGGGAAAATGGCAAAGCTGCCTAAAGACTTTGGAGAAGAAATTCTCTCCCCTGTGAGCAAATGCAAGTGGATGACACCTCACCACCACACTTCCCCTTCTGTGACAGAACCCACAGAGCAGCTCCAATGAGCTTGGTCTGTGGTAAAACCCTGGGTGGAATCTCTCTCCTCCAGGACATCGCCTTCAGAGCTGTTATTTGGGCCTTAAATCGTCCCATTCCTGCAAGCACATCTAGGGAGCAGTTCATGAAAGAAGTCATAAGAATTCATAAAGGTGCCTGCCTGAGTTTTCACCGAAAGGAGAAGTGAGAAAGAAAGAGAATTTCCTCCACCTGGATGAAGCCCTATAGGACATTCAAATGACTCAAGAACGTCACAGGGAGGAAAGCTGAGGACAGGCCCTTGACTGAACTGAGAATGTTTACATCTGGGAATTGGTGGCTTCATTGCCTAGGAATGCCCCTGCTCAGGGATTCTGGTGGCTTTTGTGTGCTCATGGATGCCACAAGTTTCTTTCCCTAAGAGCTTCCATTCTACAGACCTAGATCCCCTGCAAGAACCAAACTGTGTGTTGGTAGCTACAGCCCATCAGACCGCCCCAGACTAACTTGGGAGAAATCTCCTGATAGCAACAGTCTCTGCAGCACTGAAACCACTTCCTGCTGTTCTTTGAAAGCCCTTCACAGAAAAATAAAACCCAGACACATTACATCAGAAGACAAGGCGCTGAAAAAGCTTCCTGAGTTAACAGGAAGCAGGTGTGTGCATAGGGGGAGTGGGAAGGATGGGGAAGGGGGGACAGCTATAAGAGAAATGGAAGTTGGCTCTTTCTATTTTAAGAGAAAATGGGAAATTGTTGTGTTGAAGATTTAGCCCAGATCAGAGCAAAAACAGATCCATCAGCCTAGTGTTACTCTGGAAGTTGGTCATTCCCCAATGTTTGGACTTGGGATTTTTCACTTTCACTTAACATCAGAACTGACACTTGCAAAAAAACAACCTAATGAGGGTGGCATTGGTTCTTTAAAAAATCTCTAGTGAATTGCCTTCTTAGCGCAGTAGGCAGCATATCAGTCTCATAATCTGAAGGTCCTGAGCCATAGAAAGGGCAGTTTCCTTTTGGGATGGAGTGATAGTATAGCAGTAGGGTGTTTGCCTTGCACACTATCAACCCAAGACGGACCAGATTTGATCCCCAGGAACCCATATGCCCCTAGCCTGCCAGGAGCAATTTCTGAGCACAGAGCCAGAAGTAACTCTAAGCACAGCCAGGTGTGGCCAAAAAATAAAATAAAACAAAAAAAAAATTTCTAGTGTACCATAAATAAGATTTGCAAAAATATTTTTTCATAACATATTTCAAGTGCTAGTGTTATAATGATAGCACCTTCATTTGGGAATGGTTACTACTAGACTCAGACATAAAATCTCTATTATTAGACTCGATATAAAAAGTCTATATTTTCCAAGCTATGGGGCAGTGACTTTCAAAGAAATTATACACTTAAACCAAAAAACAATAACTTTTACCACCACCCAAAAAATTACTATTCATATATTGATTTTATCTAAATTGAATTATTTTTAATTGTGTTCACCTCACAGAATTGACATACAAAATATCTTTAGTTTCTTCTGCTATTTTTATGTACAAATCATCAACAGCTGATTTTTGTTATATCAATATGTACCTGACATGTCCTAAATGACATGGTTTCTGTAAGAAATGGGATATGTTGGGGCTGGAGCGATAGCACAGTGGGGGCGAGGGGGATTTGCCTTGTATAAAGCTAACCATGGATCAATCCCCGGCATCCCATAGGGTCCACTGAGCCTGCCAGGAGTGATTTCTGAGTGCAAAGCCAGGAGTAAACCCTGAGCATTCGTGGGTGTGGCCCAAAACCAAAACTAAAATGAAAGAAAATGAATAAGATATGCATAGACCGAGCAAGGGTTAGGACATGGATTTCAAGGGCACCATTTCATTAAGTCCACAGATGACTTTTTCTCTAAACATCTATGTGATTCATAGCATAAGCTTTCCAAGTAGAGACAATATGAAGGAGCAACTGCAGGTCCCCCCAACACTAACAGGATCCCTAGCATCTGAGATGGGCAGAGCTACCTCATAAGAACAGACAACTCTGGGTCAGTTGGTCACCCTGAACATTGAGAAGGACTTGGAAACAATTGTTCTGTGTCATGCTTTAATTCTGTCACCTGCTTGACAGCTCTCAGTAGACTATGGTGCCATCAAACAATTCTCAATACCGATTGGGTGTTAGACAACTCAGTTCAGTTCTGATACTTTGTACAGGATAATCAGACAGAACTCACTGGAAACAGACTCAGTGCCGCCAGATGGCCCAGCGTCCCTCAATGTCAATCCCAAAATTAAGTATCACCTGTGCTTCTGTCTAGTTATCTCTCTGGATCCTTTCTGTCTACATACACAAACAGCAACACACGCACATGCATACATCTTTAAATGACAGAGATGGGAGAAGCCAAATCAAGAATTTGCAAAGAGAAGGAGATGGCTGAGGGACAATTTAGATTGCAGGGCTGAATAAGATTCCAGCGTAAATGGTGTATATTGATTGACTTTCACATGTTGAACCATCCTTACATCTCTTTTTACCTGACATGTCTGTTATGGAAATTTAGATAACATTTTAATAACAACAACAACAACAACAACAAAAAACAAGAGCAGACATTTTGAGGCTTTCCCAGGCTTGCTTCAACCTGGGAACTTTGATCTTCTCTGGCATTCATCCCCTGACGACTTGCCTCGGCTGAGGTGAGTGTTTCGGGGCCAGAGTTGCAGATAAACCTGGCTCTGCAGGCCCCCTTAAGCTATAAGGGGTAGAAGCAGAGGAGAACTGCCGCTCCACTTCACGACCGCACACTCCACCCAGCCAATGAGTACCACCACAACACGTAGAAAACCCACAGCGTAAGTGTGACAATGGGGAGACTACGCAGACCAACTTCAACCATAGAGAATGAAGATGGAAACTCTAATGACCCAACAATGGCCAACTACCTAAGCAGTCTTTCAGAAATGGAGTTTAGAGAAGAAATATGGAGGTTGCTCACAGAAATCAAAAAAAGTATAAATGAGAACACTAATAAAAATCAAGAGATTATAAAGATAGAAATCAGAAAACTCCAAGTTGAAATATCAGGTCAAATAATAGGTCTGAAAAACTTAGTAGACGAATTGAAGAACATAATGGATGAGCTTTCCAACAGGTTAAAACAGCTTAGGATAGAATTAGTGCTTTAGAAGACGAGATGCATAACAACTTTACACAGCAGAAGAGATTGGAAAAAAACCTTCAATCAAAAGATCAGACAATGGAAAAGTTACTCAAAGAATATGAGCAGATGAAAATAGAAGTCTTTGATAAGCTCAACAGAAACAACTTTAGAATCATTGGAGTCCCAGAGACCCAAGAAGAAAATCTCTAGGAAGAATCAATGGTCAAGAACATCATCACAGAGAAACTACCAGAGCTAAAGAAAACATGTGACCAAATCCTGCATGCCCGAAGAGTACCAGCTAAAAAAGACCCCAGGAGAAACACCCCAAGACACATCCTAGTCACCATGATGAAACCCACAGATAGAGATAGAATACTGCAAGCAGCAAGATCGAAAAGGGACATTACATTCCAGGGAGCATCCTTGAAATTTACAGCAGACCTGTCACCAGAAACACTCAAGGCCAGAAGGCAGTGGTGGGATATAGTGGCAAAACTCAATGAAATAAATGCTTCGCCAAGAGTACTGCACCCAGCAAAACTCACTTTCAGGTTTGAAGGATGTATACATGGCTTCACAGATAAACAACAGCTCAAAAACTTTGCAGACTCAAAACCAGCCTTAAAATAAAAACTGAAAGATATATTCTAAAAACAAGACAGACAAAAACCACCAAACTTCTACACAAAGATGGCAATAAATCCCATGACAATTATTTCTCTCAATGTCAATGGTCTAAATGCACCCGTTAAGAGGCACAGAGTGGCGAAATGGATCAAAAAACTGAAGCCAATCTTCTGCTGTCTACAAGAAACACACCTGAATAGTCAGAATAAACATAGACTCAAAATCAAAGGCTGGAGGAAGAATTTGCTTTGCTTATTGACAAATGAGCAAGTATTGTGCAAACCAAGTGGACTAAAGAGGAACTAGAAAACTGGAGAGACAGTGAAGAAAGGAATCACAGTGAGAAAGAATGCACAGACAGGAGACTTGCTTTTCCACCACCACCACCACCCCAGATATCCTGATAAAAGCAGTGAGAAAACCCAGTCACCCTGCTTGTCACCTCCAAGAAATGTCCCTGGGACTATAACCCCACTCCCATCAGAATCAAAGTTACCTTTTCTCCCCAGAATCAGTAGGAATCTGAGCTAGGTGAATTCCTAACTAGAGGAGATTAGTTGGAAGAGACAGGCCAGGAAAAGTTTCCCAAAGGACTTCCCCTTCCTGCTCTGCTTGCTACAAATGTGTGCTTGCTACAAATTGAGACACGGAGGAGGACCCAGCCAATGATTCTTGTTGGTATTTTCCTCTCTCTGGGCACCTGGTATTTTAAATGAGAGAGTCTGAGGCATTCTGTGACCACACTTGTCTGAAATTCTTTCCTCAAGAGGAGCCCACGAATCAGAAAGGATTGCCAGGAAAAAGTATGACTCACCACTTCTGAGCAGACAATATTCGACTTCAGAAATTTCCAGTGATATGACTTGTTTATAAGAAAGGAAACAGCTACTCTGAGCTGCCAAGGGAAGAGGAAAGCGCTGCTCAGGTTTTTACATTCCATGTTGAAAGGTCATACTCATGGTTCAGGAGCCAGCCAGGGTCTGGGATAGATGTTGATGTTAACAGTTCGTGTTTAGGCATTTTGGAGATCTTAAAGTTGGTATTTAAAATGCAGTAGCATCAAGATTCCCCTATTAGTCTTGAGCCAGAGGCTAGAGAAAGTTGTAACAGAAAACCAGTGGGGAATGGGAAGCAGCTGAAGAGATTGTTGGATATCTTTGGGAGAGGGGCAGGCCTGCAGCATCCTTTTGGAGGGAGAAGAAAGTACTAGAGAGAATGGAAAATTGACCTTCAGTCTCTTAGGATCTTGAGCTGGGACTAGCATAAAGGTTGGTTAGCAGGAGAAAGTATTCATGTTTGATTTGCGTGTGGGTAGCAATCCTCACCAGAAAAAAAGAACTCAAGAAGCTGGTGAGGTCTGAGTGCTTATCCACAAAGCTGACCAAAGAACAGCCAGCGTGAAAGAGTAGCTATGACATCAGGGACTAACTAATAGAAGGTAAGTTATCTAGTAAGGTTTATTTGAATGCATTTCTCTCAGCATATCTTCCAATATCTGACAAGAAAGTATCTTTTCTTTTTAGAGAGAGCACCTTGCACTTGGAAAGATTAGCCTTTGCTTTCAGGAAGAAAAAGAGAATCAAAAGGTTTTCTTTTTTTAATTTACTTTATTTAAAAATTATGTAACATTAGTTGATAATACATTTGTTTTCAGATAAGTAGGAGCAAAAATATTTTAAAAAGTAAATACAAGAAATATAGCAACAATAAAATATGTGAAAATTATTGCACCTCCAATAAGGTCATTAGGCTTTGTTAGGAGTTTAGTAAGCTCTTGTTGCTAGTTGGTCGTTCTGATACTTGGTTCTGAACATTTGGTGGCTACAGAGAAACATTGGCATCTAACAGAGATGACAGTATTAAACAAAAATAGAGTTGTTACAGCTGCACTGTCCAGGAATTCCAAGCATTACTACTGATATTGCAGCTTTCGATGGGACATATTTTTGGCTGCCAGGGCTTCTGGAAGTATGAGAAAGTGGTGGAAGAAAGGGTGCTCGTAGTCATCCAAAAAAGTCCTGGTGATGTTAGCCTAAATACCAAGCATACCTGGAGTTTTAGTCAGATTGTGTTTCTGCAGAGAGCCGTAGAGAAGTGGTGACGCACAGCCATAACTAAAGCAGCAATTATGGTTGATGGGTGCAGCAGGCATGGCTTAGGCAGGGTGGGGACTTGGCAGATACCCTTTCTTGCATCTGCAATTTTTCAAGTGCCTTTAATTCAAAACAATCAGCCTAGTGGCATAGCCTGAGCTCCTACACCATATTCCAAGCTGCTTTTTAAATACCTTTTCTTTAAAATGTTAGCAACTGAGACATCAACTGTCATTAAGTTCAAGAATTGTTGAAACCACCACATTTGAGTCCTATACCCAAGAAGACTTACTTAGAAAGTCCCTTTTCCAAGTCTTCCTTCTGCATTGGGCCACCCTCTTGTTTTTTGAGTTTGGTGCTAAAGTTACTGTTTAGACATTTGTCAGCTAAGCACAGAGATTGTTTTCCTAGGGGAAAAAAATTACCCACTGAGTATTCAATAATAATTAACTTATTTGATAAATTTCATAGATTATACATTTGATAAAAATCAGCATTCTTTCCTAATTGTGAGGTTTAAAGTTAAGTAGAAATAGAAGTATGCCTTCTCAGTTGAAAAAGATGTTTTTAGTTTAAAATAAAGATTAGTTTAATATGTAATGCCAGAAATACTTTAAATCATAAAGTCCTTTAGTATCATTATCACTTTGGAGTTTCTGCTTAAGGCAATAAGTCTTGAAGCAAGAG
The DNA here is from genome assembly GCF_024139225.1 of Suncus etruscus. NCBI lineage: Eukaryota > Metazoa > Chordata > Mammalia > Eulipotyphla > Soricidae > Suncus > Suncus etruscus. Next base: position 110,813,155 of record NC_064852.1, on the reverse strand, counting down.
GAATAAATTTTGTGATCTCAGATATTGAAGTCCTTGAAATTTAGATATATCTATATCTGGTAAAAAATAAATAAAATGGTTATAAATCTTAATTAAAAGTCAAAGAGAGACCTAAGAGAAAGTGAATACATATAAAGCAATAGTTTTTCCATATATGTTAATAATCAGTATCTAATAGAAGGGTACCTATTAAAATATCAATAAATATAAAATGTATTAAAATTTTAAACCTTGATTATTAGATGAAAAATTATAAAGCTGTCAAGACTTTAAAAACGGGCCCAGAGCAGTGGTGCAAGTGGTAAGGCATCTGCCTTGCACTTGCTAGTCTAGGGAAAGACTGTGGTTCAATCACCCTGTGTCCCATATGATCCCCAGGCCAGGAGCAATTTCTGAGCGCACAGCCAGGAGTAACCCCTGAGTGTCCCCGGATGTGCCCCCCAAATAAAATAATAAAAAAAAGACTTTAAAAACTCATTTGGAAAAGGTCCTCCAAAACTACAGCACAAAGCTGGAAATAAAGTACAGAAGGTAGAGCTCTTGTCTTGTACCTCATCAACCTAAGTTTGATCATATACCACTTTATGGTCCCCGTAGCACCACCAGAAGTGATCCCTGAGCACTGAGTCAAAAGTACATCCTGTCAAAGCACTGTCAAGGTGTGATCCTCCAAAAAACCCCACAAAATACACAAGATTTTTCTTGAAAATCATTAGAATTAACACTGGCTAGTTACTTTGAACTTATTATATTAGTATTACTTCAAAAATACTCATAGAGATTAATTTATCAGACATCCTAGCCTATGAAAATATAATTAATTAAAACTTTAAACAATGTATATGTAAAATAAAGACAGTTACAATTCCATATTCATTATCTTTACACTTCAAAATCAAACTTAGAGGTTCAATATAGTATTCATAGCAATGAAGACTGAAAATTTGGAGTAGGGACTTCCCAAGCAGTGCTCAGAACACCTGAGGACTAATCCTTGGGCTGGAATGTTGCTTGGATGAAGAGGTGAAGGGGCCAGCAAGACCACACCCAGAACTGTTGTTCCAGGATCTCCAAGGCTACTCTGATGCTGAGTGGGTGGAAGGAGTCTAGGAAATGTTAGAAATCAAACTCAAAATGTCAGAGACATGCAGTGCATGTGTGAGACATGCAATGAGGTGTGTCCTTAGCTCATTATATTTTTATGTAATATTAAACTTAGAAAAGTCTAAAAATAGTTAGACACCATTTTCTTGAAAAATAAATTAATAAGTATTTCAATACAAAATGTAAGATCCTAGAAACTGTGGCCAAAAAGAAGGAATATGCTCCATAGAGGTATGGAAGCAAATTAATGTCCATGATGATTCTCATAAAGAAGGGCTTTACAGAGCTTCCTGATTAATCCTCTTCCTTCTTCTCTGCCATCCTTCTCCCTCCTGAGGAATTTGCCATTTCTTGCTAAGATGTGGTTAGAAATCCCTAAAGGGAAGTTGAAACTCCTTTCCCAGAAATGAGTTAAAAGACAGTCTAGTCCACCATTTCTGGGTGGGAGGGCAGAGGACTATCAGAGAGTGACCAACTAGGGACACATATTTAATAATAAGTACATTAAAAAATAACAACTATACTGGTGCTGGCTTGGGGTGACATTCCCTCAACTCTACCAGGGCAGCCAAAGAGTATGATTTAGCTAGCAAACAGTGGCCTTTGCCAATTAGAAATGTCTGTTCCAATCAAACCTTATTTCCATAACCAGGTAACAGATAGTCCTTGGATAGTGCCCATATGAGATGACTTAATGCATCCATACCATTAAATCATCCTAAATATCCCTGAGTTTACCAATCAGAAACCAACCCAAGTTCCTTAGCTACTTGACAGAGAGACAGATCTATGCATGTTCTAGGTATGTTGAACTCATATCTTGTGATGGAGGATCTGGAATATATATGGCCTCCTTCTGACATGGGAGTGTTGGTGTGACTTTTGGCGAGTGGAAGAGACCCTCATTTATCACACAGAATGAGGAAAGGATTCTAAGAGTGACTGGTGTCATAGTCCTTTCAGGAGGAAAAGCCCTGAAGTGTCTCAATCGCCTCACTCACCCCTTCTTTTCTCCCAAATATTAAAACTACTCCACTTAATATGAAGAATGTGAGGATGTGTGTGGGTGAGAGGCAGATAGAGCAGACCATCAGCAATTATTCATGAAAACCAGGAAATCCTAAAACTTGTCATCTACAGTCAATCTTCTAGACTTCTTTGAGCCTAAACTTTCCTTTGTCTACAATGGAAATGTCTTTCCTCACCCTCTTTTTTTTCAGGGTGTCAGAATAATAAATAGAAAAAGAAAGGGCTGTGTGAAGAAAGGGCTGGTACCTCAGGGATTCTTGTTAGAAGATGGTGTGTCTATTGTCACCTTGTATCGCATGACTTCAGCTAGCTCTGCTCTTCCCTTTCCTTTTCAGCAGAGAATGTAAAACCACCTTTACATCGAACACATCTCCATGGAGGGACCCGCATTAAGCTGGTGCTTTGACAAGCACATTGACAAGAGACCAGGATATATGACATGTTAAGGGGAAAGGACAGTGACTAAAGGAAGCAAATGAGCTTTTAAATAGGTCTGACACTACCCACTTCGTTTTCATATTCCTCCTGTGGAAAAAAAAAAGCATGACATATTGGTACATTGCTATGAGTTATGTCTTTTTATAATCAGTTAGTGTCCTAGCATGATTTGATATTGTAGAGTATGATCCGAGACTACAAACTTATTTTCTTTAAGTCCTGTGACATTTTATCAACAGCTAGCATGATATGAGCAGCTGAACTGCACTGGGACTCAGCACAAAGGACTTGACTGCCTTGCTTTCTTTTGGATAAGTAGCTCTCTGACTTACCCTCTGTTTTCTCCTGTGTTTTCACCCAGCCTCGTGTGTTCAACTCTGTATTTGTTAAGTTCATTATAATATATCTGGTGACTCATTTCACCACTAAGTTTAATTATGATTATCATAGTAACAAATGCATTTACATCATTTAACTGTGTTAGCAATATATTAAAAATTATGAGACTGGTAGGAGTATAACAGTAAGGACAAGAAAATCTTTAGGGAATTTTTAAAATATAATGACTTCATTCAAGCACCGTGGTTGAAAAATTGTTCATGATTGAGTTTCACACAACCCTTCACCAGTGCATATTTGCTGTCCCCAATATCCCCTGTCTCCCTCCCACCATGCTCAAAGAGAAATTTTAAGAGAGAAAAAGAGAAAAATACAATTTGGAACAATAAACACCCTAGAATAGCTAAAGCAATCATTGGGAAAAAGAATATGGGAGGAATTACTTTCCCCAACTTTAAACTGTACTACAAAGCAATAGTTATCAAAACAGCATGGTATTGGAATAAAGACAGGCCCTCAGATCAGTGGAATAGGCTTGAATACTCAGAGAATGTTCCCCAGACATAGAATCACCTAATTTTTGATAAAGGAGAAGAAATCCTAAATAGAGTAAAGAAAGCCTCTTCAACAAGTGGTGTTGGCACAACTGGCTAGCCACTTGCAAATATTGAACTTAGACCCCCAGCTAACATCATGTACAAAGGTTAAATCCAAATGGATGAAAAACCTTGATATCAGACCCAAAACCATAAGACATATAGAACAACACATATGTAAAACACTCCAGGATATCAAGACTAAAGGCATCTTCAAAAAGGAAACTGCACTCTCCAAGCAAGTGAAAGCAGAGATTAACAGATGGGAATATATTAAACTGAAAAGCTTCGGCACCTCAAAGGAAATAGCGCCCAGGATACAAGAGCCCCCCACTGAGTGGAAGAAACTATTCACCCAATACCCATCAGACAAGGGGCTAATCTCCAAAATATACAAGGCACTGACAGAACTTTACAAGAAAAAAACATCTAATCCCATCACAAAATGGGGAGAAGAAATGAACAGACACTTTGACAAAGAAGAAATACAAACGGCCAAAAGACACATGAAAAAATGTTCCACATCACTAATCATCAGGGAGATGCAAATCAAAACAACTATGAGGTACCACCTCACACCCCAGAGATTGGCACACATCACAAAGAATGAGAACAAACAGTGTTGGCGGGGATGTGGAGAGAAAAGAACTCTTATCCACTGCTGGTGGGAATGCCATCTAGTTCAACCTTTATAGAAAGCGATATGGAGATTCCTCCAAAAACTGGAAATTGAGCTCCCATATGACCCAGCTATACCACTCCTAGGAATATACCCTAGGAACACAAAAATACAATACAAAAATCCCTTCCTTACACCTATATTCATTTCAACACTATTTACCATAGCAAGACTCTGGAAACAGCTAAGATACCCTTCAACAGATGAATGGCTAAAGAAACTGTGGTACATATACACAATGGAATATTATGCAGCTGTCAGGAGAGATGAAGTCATGAAATTTTCCTACACATGGATGTACATGGAATCTATTATGCTGAGTGAAATAAGTCAGAGAGAGTGAGAAAGACGCAAAATTTTCTCACTCATCTATGGGTTTTAAGAAAAATGAAAGACATTCTTACAATAATAACTTTCAGACACAAAAGAGAAAAGAGCTGGAAGTTACAGCTCGCCTCATGAAGCTCACCACAAACAGGGATGAGTTTAGTTAGAGAAATAACTACGTTTTGAACTATCCTAATAATGAGAATGTAAGAGGGAAATAGAAAGCCTGTCTAGAGTACAGGCGGGGGTTGGGTGGGGAGGAGGGAGATTTGGGACATTGGTGGTGGGAATGTTGCACTGGTGATGGGTGGTGTTCTTTACATGACTGAAACCCAAACACAATCATGTATATAATAAAGTTGTTTAAATACAAAAAGAGAGAAATACAATCTTTATTAAATATCTAGAATAATTTCATCCTGGGATACCTCTGATTGATTTTGGGGGATCCACACCCAGCGGTGCTCAGGGGTTACTCCTCACTCTGTGCTCTGGGGTCATTCTTGGCAGTGCTCCAGAGGACCATATGGCTGCTGGGGATCAATCCGTGGTTGACCTCATGCAAGGCAAATGGCCCACACACTAGGCAATTACCCCAGTCCCCTCTGATTTAAAACAGAGTTAGGATTCATGTTGAACCCTTAGCAAATCATCCTAATTTAGGACCAAACATGATACCTTGAATTTCAGTGTTTTCTGAAAATTCAGAAAATTATGGTCCTCATCTCAGTTCAGCTATATCTTCTCTGATCTTTTTTATTTTAATCCATTTAAGTGTTTGTTTTCTTGCTGCAGTTTAACTCTGTTTTGTTTAACTCTGACTTGTTTCCATGCAATCAATAAGATTGGCCATACATTGCATCTGAATCTGTCAACAAGACAACTGGAAAAAAAAAAACTGATTTTCCAACCTACTCTAAGTTTAGTCTGTATGTAAACTCAACCCACTTTTCAACAGCTCCGTGACAGTTTTTCCCATCTGCAGTTGGAAGAAACACCCACCTAAGGCCGACAGTCTAAGGAAGGATTGCACAGTAAACAAGTGGCACTGCATTTGGGGATTGACAGCTGCATTTCCTTCTTAAAACAACCTGCACATGGGCCTCAATGCCTGCAGCACTCTGCTTGTGCGGGTACAAAAAATCCTGTTCATTAGGGTGACTGCATATATTAGCAAGTGTAAACATTGACTTTGACAGTTCTGCACTGATCACAAGCTAGTGTTGCCTTGAAAGAAACTTTGTATGAAGTGTAGCCTACAGAAGAACTCATTTTCAAGAGCCGTCGATGTTGACAAAGTGGAACCCAGCTGTGCTACCAACTTTCAGATGTGTCTCCCACAACCCAGAAGTGCCCCTGTGTGCCAGGAATGAGGTTCCTAAAACTTGGATGTGGACTTAGTAGATGATCTATGCTTGATTTATATTGTCCCCTATGGGTAAGATGGGCATTATTAGTATGTGCCTTTCAGAAGTTTTCATTCACTCCCCAGATAAAGAAAGAAGATTTGAGCCCTGAAGTTTGTTTTTGTTTTTGTTTTTTTAGGTTTCTGAGGAAAGAGCTAGGGAACAAGGGAAGGATGAGAAGAAAAGGAACCTGGACATTTATCACCATTGGGAAGAAAAGCAGGTGTCACCCACAATGATGATGCTAAGACCAAAGGACCTCAGTGACTCCTGCCAGAGAAGAGACAAGAGAAGAAGGCAGATTGGAAGGCAGCAGGAAGACACAGGCAGGCAATATCTACCATAAAGGCCATGGAACAGAAGCCACATTGCCTGAGGCACATGTGAGCCTGGGAGCTGGAAAGGGATTCCCACTACATGTCATCCCTGCCCATGCTCACCCACACACCTCCTGACACCATCATGGCACAAAGCTAGACCAGCATGGTCCTGGCCACGGTACCCTTCCCATCTACTGTGGCAACAGGTAACCCTCCACAAAAATGTCAACTGTTACACAACAGATGCTGAAAATATTTCACCCAATATTAAAGGCTCCCAGGATATAGACAAAGGGCAGCATTAATTTAAGGAATAGGAGCTCATGTCCATGGGCAAAGTGGAACTAACCAGGCGGAAGTTGCTATTAAGGGGGAATTTCAGTGGTTAAAATGCTTCTCATTTTCTATAGGAAAACCAGCAGGGAGTCTTTAAAAAGTCAGACACCCTTGGGGCCGGTGAGGTGGCGCTAGAGGTAAGGTGTCTGCCTTGCAAGCCTAGCCAAGGAAGGACCGAGGTTCTATCCCCCAGCGTCCCATATGGTCCCCCCAAGCCAGGGGCAATTTCTGAGCACTTAGCCAGGAGTAACCCCTGAGCATCAAACGGGTGTGGCCCACCCCCCCCCAAAAAAAAAGAAAGTCAGACACCCAAACATGAGCCATAGACCAGTTAAGCCAGAATCTCTGGATCGGAAAATCAGGCCTGCATTTGGCAGTGGCAGCAATGGCAGTGATAGCTGATCTGGATGTAGTTCTCAGATGATACCCTGTGCACTGGGACCAATGGCAGGTACCAAACACAGGACCTTACACTAGCCAGGCCTGTGCTCTGCCCCTTGAGTCCTACTACCAGACCCAAATCATGGTTCCAAAGTTCTTGCCCAAGATTCCAGGGAAGAGCTTCATTGAAGACCGCTCATTTGGACACCACATTGGCATATCTTGACTGGCAGGAAGGAAGGGGAAAAGGAAAAGATCAGGGGGCATGTGGCTGGCATGAGAACTGTCCATCTGTGAGCAACACACAAAGAAGCATCCTGTAGGGGATTAAAGATTAAGGGAAAAAGTAGAGGGTGCCTATAATAATTTAAGGAGAAAAAATTAATTAATTATGAAACCATTTGCTAAGACCAATAACAGGGATGGATGGGAACAGGATGCACAGAACATCAAGGGAATGCAAAGTGGTCATAAATTCATCATGAATCCTACCAACTATCTGCTAACTTCTGTTCCTCGCATTAGCATCCCATTAGGCTGCTATTAGTGAGAGTGAGGAAACGGAATGCAATGGCTTCCTAGGCTAGCATGAATAGGCAGAGGAGAGAGAGTTAACAAGCTGCAATCTCTCACCAGCCCCTTCAAGAACCCCTGCTTCATTGGTAAAGGATGCTTTAGGCTAAAACCTTGACCTATCACATACATTGAGCAGTTGGAGGTGGGGAGGATAGAATTAATCACAGCAGAGACACAACTTTAAGATCAATACTAGCCAATTAGAAGGCTCCCTGCTGTGGAGAGTTTCCTCTGGAATCCAGGTGGCCTTTGCCCTTGACTTGAGCTACCAATAAGGATGGTGTTAGGGGGTACATAGTTCATTTCACATCATGCCATCCCCACCACAGAATCAGGAGGCTGGACATTTTTAGGACTTATGCATGAGCCACCTGCCAGTGAAGATTAAAGCAAAACTCAAATTCTCACTAATGAATTCACCAGCCGATGTGCCACTTTCTCTGAGGACTCAGCCATGACCTTCCAGAAGCCATTGAAAGCTGCAGAAGGAAAGTCCATTTTTCTCTCTCTCTGTTGTGTTGCTATCTTTACTAGTAATGGTCAGGAGAGGGAGAGTCTGAGACCTGCAGGAAGAGTTGCAGCTTCATCATGTCCATTTTGTCAATAGCCTATCCAGGATACCCTGAAGAGAAGAAAATCTCACAGTAGCTGACATAATATATATGTAATATATATGTGTATATATATATATATATATATATATATCTTTACTAATCACTTGGTGTATGGCTCAGGGATTCTGAACTAGACCTTCTCCAAAAGATCCACTGACCTGACTTGCCATTTCCCTAGATGGCATTTAGTAACTCTTATTTTATAGTATTGGGTTGAATTATTTTTTATTTCTACATAGGCACAGTGACTTATAATACTATGGATAAACCTTCCTGCATCCAACACCCACCAACAGAGTGTCAGCCTCTCCACACTAATGTCTCTAGATTCCCCCCACCCTCTATTTCCAAACAAGTTGTAGTCAACTGTAATCTTTTATCTTTTCTCGGAGCAGAATACTATTTCATTGTAATATTTGTATGTGTATATATACATACATATATTTTTTTACTGACTCATCCATTATTGGACACTTTGGTTGCTTCCACATGGCACTTGTAAATAGTACTGCAAATAGCCTAGGTGTGCAAGTATTTTTTTTTCAGATTAATGAGTTTATTTTTCTTGGCGTAGACTCCCAGGAGTGGAATCACTAGAGTCATATGAAAATATTCTCTTCATAGTGTATTGAGGAGGCCCTTTTCCAGAGAGGCTTAACTATCTCACAGTCCCAACAGTAGTGAATGAGAGTTCCTACTTCACTACAGCCCTGCCAGTTCCTGCTGTTTGCAGTCTTTATCAGATAGATCATGCTCAGTAGTGTGAAAGGATAGGTCATTGTCATCTTGATTTTATTTTATTTTCCTTGATACATGTTTTACATGTATTCATGTATTCTGTGTCTCATTTAACATTAATTTGTCAAAGGTCAATCCCACTCAGACTTCGAGAAGCAAGGTGATCAGCCTATGGGCTACCATTGGTCAGTGGTTAAGGTGAGATTGATATTTTTGTTGGGGGGTAGGTCATACCTGGCAGCACTCAGGGGTTATTCCTGACTCTGTGCTCAGAAATCACTCCTGGCAATCTTGGTTCATATGAGATGCCAAAAATTGGGCCCAGATCCATTCCAGGTGTCTAACTTCAAACTCTCCCACAACCATGACTCCTGCAGGCCACACTCACAGTCTTGGATTTTAGCCATCCTGAGAGTGTCAGGTATAAAGGAAGGTGTGTCTGCCAAGTACAAGTCACATCACAGCACAACAAAAACCATATGTCCTGCATGATTGCTGATTTTCTAGACAGAAAGATTAAATATAAGACAGAAACTCTACCATAATATGTGCAGTGGTCGCATGATGTAGGAGACTGGTTCTGTGATCCTGGGAAAAGGATCTACCTGAAGTTTCCTCAAGAAGAAAACTCAGGCAAGAAGCTAAACTAGATATGTAGCTTGAACCTGATTTGAAATGTTGAGAGTGACCCAAATAATAAAAATAAAAATAAAAACCAACCAATAGATTTCAGCTTGACACGCATGAACCATCCAGCTCTTATTGCTATACAGTATTTATCCCCATGTGCCCTCTAGCAAAGCTTAATCACACATCTTTAGAAAAAATTCTCAGCTCTGCACTCTAGTGCTGGAAAGAGAGAGCCTACTACAATGCAGTCAGAGTAGCAGAGTGAGCCCTAGAGACCCCCATTTTGCTCAGAGCAACCCCAATTATTTCACTCTTAAAGCAAATGGATTTCATCCAAGTGCCTAACTTCAGGCTTTACTCCCCAAACCATAGCATTGGAGCAGAAAAATAAAATCATTTATTCTTGCAATTTGTGTTGCTGGGAGCTTTGGCACCATAGTCAAAATAGAGGTGCCCAAACATATTTGGCTACTGCCCCCTTTTCCAAAAACAAATTTCTCAGTGCCCGTCTGAGTGAACAAGTAGAAAGCAGCCAATTGCACCATGGGCTAGTATTACAGCTCCTGGAATATTTCAGTGCCTACCTTGGTCCTGAGGCTCTGTAATTCACTTTGGGAGAAACTGACCTAAAGAAGTTAGGTACTTACACACCAATCTTTCATGACATTTTAATTTTTAAGTAATTTTAAGCACTTTAATCTTGGTTCTCAGGTACCCAATTTCTTCAAGATGCCTACAGAGTCCCACTCACCTACATTACAATTATACATTGACATCTAATATGACAAAAGCTATTTTTAAGAAAAAACCTTTTAAGCTGATATAACGTTTTCAGCACACCCTCCCTATAAAGATACCATGTGTTAGAGGTTCTAAGGATTAGATGAATGTCTAAAAGAAAAAAGAAAAAGAAAATGTTAACAATACTTTTAGACACTTCAATGTTCTTTACATTGGTAATGAATGGTCCTTTCTTCTTTGCTCTCTAATGTTTTATCTTTCTTCAAAAGCAGCATTTTAAATCTTGAAGGTAGAAATTGGAATTCCCCATGGGTTTAGCACAACATTTAGCTGATGCTCAGAATACTCTTTGTTTCATTTGGTAACACACATTTCAAATTCTGAATAAAATTAATTAGAACCTTAGACATCAAATCAACTCGCAAGTGTTAAGGACCTAGTAAGAATAAAATCAAAACTCAAAAGACAGAAAGTCGTAGAAAAAACACCTAAAATTGGGTGTGTGATGTGTTTTTGCACGTTACAGTTGCTATTCTTTTGTGTTTCCAGCAAGCAATGAGGAGTCAAATGGGAAGAAAATGGTAGCACGTGGGGTGTTAGTTCCTTTGGGAGTTTCTCCTGAGGCAAAGGTTGGAGAAGTGAAGCAGAGAAGAGTAGTGGCAGTCGGAGAGTTTCCTGTTCAGCTCCAGAGAGCTCAGCTTCCAGGGGCACCTACTCCCCAGGGTATTTGGAGGGCTTTGTTTTTCGTTGCTGGGACAAAGTGCAGATGCTTTCTTTCTGCTTCTCTCCCTTCTCTTTCCTCATTTATTTCTTTGGCGATCTTTACTTCTCTCTTCTTTCCTCACATACTGGTTTAGTTTCATTTGCTCTAGAAGCTTTTCTTTCTTCTGGTTTCTTGACCTACTCTTCCTTTCCTTGGTTCCTTTGTTCGCTGGCAGTGAACAGCACATTCATGCTGCTGCCACCACCGTCTCTCCTTATTCTCTCACACTCAGGCTGCCCTGCAGGCCCTGGAGCTGTTTTCATGCTGCAGCGAACATAGGAACCAAGACAAAGCCAGCACAGGATGAGCTCGATCGCTGCCCAGATTTGAGGCCAAGGGGAAATTACTTCTGTGAGAAGTAAGGTGTTGGCTTAAATTCACTATGAAATATAAATGACTGGTGTCACGTCTTGGGCTGAAGCGGAAATTGACGGCAGGGAGGACGGGGATGGGAAGAGTGAGGAGCTCATTAAGAGGGGGTGCAGAGGGCTGGTGAGGTGGCGCTAGAGGTAAGGTGTCTGCCTTGCAAGCGCTAGCCAAGGAAGGACCGCTGTTCGATTCCCCCGGCGTCCCATATGGTCCCCACAAGCAAGAGGCAATTTCTGAGCGCTTAGCCAGGAGTAACCCCTGAGCATCAAATGGGTGTGGCCCCCCAAAAAAAAAACAAAAACAAAAAAAGAGGGGGTGCAGAAACAGAGCTAGATTCCTGTTTCTGGCATCTGGCTCTCTATTTTATGTTGAAAGTGTTCAGTTTTTTTTCAGTCAAAATGAAACCTATAATAATCCCCCATCTTGGAAACATAAAAAGATCTAAAATGCTTCATAGAATATTAGATAGCCATATCCTAGTTCCGTTGTTAGGCCAGCTAACAAGTCCACACAACTCAGGACCTGAAGTCTCTGCCCACTAAGTTCACAGATGAGGTTAAACAGAGCTGGGGTATCTGAGATCTTCAGTAGAATAATGGTTAGGGCTCCACCATCTCTTAAGCCCAATCAAGAGCATCTGGGGGTGCATTTCAGTGTCTTCTGCACTTTGAGCATCCTCGGACACGTGATTTTCCTCCTTTGGACTCTTCCATTCCGCTCAAAACAACTGCAAAGCTATTTTTCCCTTCTTGAATATTTTCCCGTTTGAATATTTCACTTTGGGGGTAACAGACTGGCTGTGAAACTAGCATATTTCACTTAGGCTTAGTTGTCCCTTCCTCCCCAAAACAGTAACTCTTGGGAAGTGAATAAAATGTTGTTTCCAAATCTGGACTGTGGCATTAGTCCCAAATTGCAATAGTGTCAGAAGGTACCAGAACTAGTTATTCTGTTTATCTTGTGTACAATAATGTTTCTATACACAAGAATGGATCCATTTATTAAATACTGACTACAAACCAGGGAATTTCAAAGTATCATTTCACTTCTAGGCAAATAATTCTGACTGTAGCTATACTTGTAATTGTTGAGGAGCATGAACTACAACTGTTCCTATTTTACAAATTATGACACTGAGGGTCAGTAAACTTGAGCTACTAACTCTATTGCGTCTTTAATAGACCAGAAACTCTTCCCATGTATCTGTCCCAGTTTGACCCAGTGCCATGGCCAGAACTGTATGTATAATGAAAGGGGTTTTAGGGCTGCATAGAAATAATCTATCTCCCTGGTAGGTGCACAGAGCACCTTTTGGCACCTTCATGTCCTGTATCTGAGGTCAGGGCCACCTATGATGTCAGAAAATTGCTCCACATTTTTGCCCAGGTGAGTTTTAGACTTGGGTGTCAAACATTATTTCTGTGGCTGATTTTGGCTTAGAGAAACAGATGAATATCTCTTTATCTTTCTTCTTTCTTTCTTTCTTCCTTTCTTTCTTTCTTTCTTCCTTTCTTTCTTTCTTTCTTTCTTTCTTTCTTTCACACATTCCTGGATAAAAATCAAACTAAATAAAATGCAAACAAGATCACTCCCACCCAACACCTTGAGTCTGTATCTCACTGCTTCAAGATCCCCTCGAGACCCAATGAAAACTTCTTCCCTGTCTCCTTCCATGATTGCCTGGATCCAAAGATGAATATTCCTCACTCAGGTAAATTTGACTCAGAAGGAAGTAAGACTCTTATCCTCCATATATACGACATCAAAAAGGCACTTGTAGTTGCTTTCTACCTGGTTCCTCCCAATGAGAAAGCTTTTTAAGATGACTCACACTTTTTGAAGAAATTTTCAGCACATGTGTCATGTAACAGAGGAAAGAATTTTGTAAACCCATGTAAAACTAAGCCATTTATTTCTCCACCAGTTATTTTTGTGGAACAGAGTCTGCTTGTTTCAGAAGCCCAGAATGCTTTAAGAATATCTGTCTCATTATCCCCATTATTTTCCTCTCCAGGGAACTGTCCCTAATAAACTTGGCTATGTCTCTTCTCCTGGCTAGTTTTAATATGAGCCAGGGGAAAGATTTCAGAAAATCATGAGTCCTTTTCTGCCTGGGCTTGCAAAATTGTCTTTTGCTGCAGATGCATCTGTTAGTAATGATGGAGCCTATCTGTATAACATAAGACAACTTGTTGAGAGATGATTCCAAGAAGACCCTCTTCTGAGGATATTTTAACCCCTTAGTGCCTTTCAGGACAGAAAAATCTTAGGAAGGCAGGAGGCAGGCAAGAAGGAGGGAGGGAAAAAGGAGGGAGGGAGGAAGGGTGAGGTAGAAGGAGGGAAGAAGGGATGAAGGTAGGAAAAAAGGAAGGAAGGAGGGAGGGAGAGGTGGAGGAAGATATGGAGTTCAGAGTTGTTGAATCAAGGTCCTCTTTGTAAGAATGAAACCCTTTGTCATTTATCTGACAGGGAAAAATACAGATCTCAAGGCAGAATATGAGGAGCCCCAACAGTATGGGGTTGCCTCTAATTGATCTATCTGCACAGAGACTAGGGCACAGCCATAAGGAATGATGGAATCATGACATTAGCTGCAACTTGGATGGAAGTGGAGGATCCATACTAAGTGAAGGTGAAAGAGGAACAGAGATAGGATATACTCACCTCTCTGTGAATATGAAATAGCAGGACAAAGAAGTAAAGGCATCAGAAGTGGACAGGCCCTTAGAGACGGAGAGGCCAGGGAAAGAGGGAGATGAAGTGAGGACTCAGAAAAGGAGGACCCGGAGCTAACACAGAGGTCATGGTCAGGGCCTGAGACAAGGTATCAAATAGAGCTAAGCCACTGGAATCAGCACTTCTGTCAATGTGGAACCCAAACTATCATCCTTCAACTGTAGGAGACAGTGAGGGAGAAGTGGTCTGGGCTCAATGGTGGAGGAATGTGGATGGTGCAGACACAGATGGAAGGATTGGGACTGGGGCACTCTGAGTCTGAAACTCTAGTATTGACAGATTTATGATGTCTAAAGAAAAATTATGTGTTTTCCCTTTTTTTGAGTGGCCATACCTGGCAGTTTTCAGGGGTTATGCCTGACTCTGCACTCAGAGATTACTCCTATCAGACTCAGGGGACATATGCGATGCTGGGGACTGATTAAACCTGGTCTACCACATGCAAGGCAAACACGCTACCTACTATTCTATCACTCCAGCTCCAGTGCCTTCATATTTTTTTTAATTTTTTTAAATATCTTATTTAAACACCTTGATTACATACAAATTGAGTTTGGGTTTCAGTCATGTAAAGAATACCACCCATCAACAGTGCAACATTCCCATCACCAATGTCCCAAATCTCCCTCCTCCCCACCCAACCCCCGCCTGTACTCTAGACAGGATTTCTATTTCCCTCGTACATTCTCATTATTTAGGATAGTTCAAAACGTAATTATTTCTCTAACTAAACTCATTCCTGTTTATGGTGAGCTACATGAGGTGAGCTGTAACTTCCAGCCCTTCTCTCTTTTGTGTCTGAAAACTATTACTCAAGAATGTCTTTCATTTTTCTTAAAACCCATAGATGAATGAGACCATTCTGTGTTTCTCTCTCTCTCTTTCTCTCTCTCTCTCTGACTTATTTCACTCAGCATAATAGATACCATGTCCATCCATGTATAAGAAAATTTCATGACTTCATCTCTCCTGACCGCTGCATAATATTACATTGTGTATATATACCACAGTTTCTTACCCATTCGTCTGTTGAAGGGCATCTTGGTTGTTTCCAGAGTCTTGATATGGTAAATAGTCCTGCAATGAATATAGGTATAAGGAAGGGGTTTTTGTATTGTATTTTTGTGTTCCTAGGGTATATTCCTAGGAGTGGTATAGCTGGATTGTATGGGAGCTCAATTTCCAGTTTTTGGAGGAATCTCCATATTGCTTTCCATAAAGGTTGAACTAGACGGCATTCCCACCAGCAGTGGATAAGAGTTCCTTTCTCTCCACATCCCCATCAACACTGTTTGTTCTCATTCTTTGTGATGTGTGCCAATCTCTGGGGTGTGGGGTGGTATCTCATAGTAGTTTTTATTTGCATCTCCCTAGTGATTAGTGATGTGGAGCATTTTTTCATGTGTCTTTTGGCCGTTTGTATTTCTTCTTTGTCAAAGTGTCCATTTCTACTCCCCATTTTGTGATGGGATTAGATGTTTTTTTCTTGTAAAGTTCTGTCAGTGCCTTGTATAGTTTGAAGATTAGCCCATTGTCTGATGGGTATTGGGTGAATAGTTTCTCCCACTCAGTGGGGGGGTTCTTGTATCCAGGTGCTATTTTCTTTGAATTGCAGAAGCTTCTCAGCTTAATATATTCCCATCTGTTAATCTTTGATTTCACTTGCTTAGAAAGTGCAATTTCCTCCTTGAAGATGCCTGTAGTCTCAATGTCCGGAAGTGTTTTGCCTACGTGTTGTTCAATGTAGCTTATGGTTTCAGGTCTGATATCGAGGTCTTTCACCCATTTGGATTTTACCTTCATACATGATGTTAACTGGGGGTCTAAGTTCAATTTTTTGCAAGTAGCTAGCCAGATGTGCCAAATCCACTTGTTGAAGAGGCTTTCTTTGCTCCATTTAGGATTTCTTGCTCCTTTATCAAAAATTAGGTGATTGTATGTCTGGGGAACATTCTCTGAGTATTCAAGCCTATTCCACTGACCTGTCTTTATTCCAACACCATGCTGTTTTGATAACTATCGCTTTGTAGTAAAGTTTAAAGTTGGGGAAAGTAATTCCTCCCATATTCTTTTTCCCAATGATTGCTTTAGCTATTCTAGGGTGTTTATTATTCCAAATGAATTTCAAAAGTGCCTGATCCACTTCTTTGAAGAATATCATGGGTATCTTTAGAGGGATCGCAATAAATCTGTACAATGCTTAGGGGAGTATTGCAATTTTGATGATATTAATCCTACCAATCCATGAGCAGAGTATGTGTTTCCATTTCCATGTGTCCTCTTTTATTTCTTGGAGCAGAGTTTTATAGTTTTCTTTGTATAAGTCCTTCACATTTTTTATATATTTTATTTAAACACCTTGATTACATACATGATTGTGTTTGGGTTTCAGTCATGTAAAGAACACCACCCATCAACAGTGCAACATTCCCACCACCAATGTCCCAAATCTTCCTCCTCCCCACCCGACCCCCGCCTGTACTCTAGATAGGCTTTCTATTTCCCTCATACATTCTCATTATTAGGACAGTTCAAAATGTAGTTATTTCTATAACTAAACTCATCATTCTTTGTGGTGAGCTTCCTGAGGTGAGCTGGAACTTCCAGCTTTTTTCTCTTTTGTGTCTGAAAATTATTATTGCAAGAATGTCTTTCATTTTTCTTAAAACCCATAGAAGAGTGAGACCATTCTGCGTTTTTCTCTCTCTCTCTGACTTATTTCACTCAGCATAATAGATACCATGTACATCCATGTATAAGAAAATTTCATGACTTCATCTCTCCTGACAGCTGCATAATATTCCATTGTGTATATGTACCACAGTTTCTTTAGCCATTCATATGTTGAAGGGCATCTTGGTTGTTTCCAGAGTCTTGCTATGGTAAATAGTGCTGCAATGAATATAGGTGTAAGGAAGGGATTTTTGTATTGTATTTTTGTGTTCCTAGGGTATATTCCTAGGAGTGGTATAGCTGGGTCGTATGGGAGCTCGATTTCCAGTTTTTGGAGGAATCTCCATATCGCTTTCCATAAAGGTTGAACTAGATGGCATTCCCACCAGCAGTGGATAGGAGTTTCTTTCTCTCCACATCCCCGCCAACACTGTTTATTCTCATTCTTTGTGATGTGTGCCATTCTCTGGGGTGTGAGGTGGTATCTCATCGTTGTTTTGATTTGCATCTCCCTGATGATTAGTGATGTGGAGCACTTTTTCATGTGTCTTTTGGCCATTTGAAATTTCTTCTTTGTCAAAGTGTCTGTTCATTTCTTCTCCCCATTTTTTGATGGAATTAGATGTTTTTTTCTTGTAAAGTTCTGTCAGTGCCTTGTATATTTTGGAGATTAGCCCCTTATCTGATGGGTATTGGGTGAATAGTTTCTCCCACTCAGTGGGTGGCTCTTGTATCCTGGGCACTATTTCCTTTGAGGTGCAGAAGCTTCTCAGCTTAATATATTCCCATCTGTTAATCTCTGCTTTCACTTGCTTGGAGAGTGCAGTTTCCTCCTTGAAGATGCCTGTAATGTCCTGGAGTGTCTTGCCTATGTGCTGTTCTATATATATTATGGTTTTGGGGCTGATATCGAGGTCTTTAATTCATTTGGATTTTACCTTCGTACATGATGATAGCTGGGGGTCTAAGTTCAATTTTTTGCAAGCGGCTATCCAATTGTGTCAACACCACTTGTTGAAGAGGCTCTCCCTGCT
Organism: Suncus etruscus; assembly: GCF_024139225.1. Lineage (NCBI taxonomy): Eukaryota > Metazoa > Chordata > Mammalia > Eulipotyphla > Soricidae > Suncus > Suncus etruscus. Next base: position 110,795,326 of record NC_064852.1, on the reverse strand, counting down.
CCATTTATGGTTTCCTGCTCCTTTATCAAAAATTAGTTGATTGTATGTCTGGGGAACATTTTCTGAGTATTCAAGCCTACTCCACTGATCTGAGGGCCGGTCCTTATTCCAATACCATGTTGTTTTGATAACTATTGCTTTGTAGTACAGTTTAAAGTTGAGGAAAGTAATTCCTCCCATATTCTTTTTCCCAATGATTGCTTTAGCTATTCTAGGGTGTTTATTGTTCCAAATGAATTTCAAAAGTGCCTGATCCACTTCTTTGAAGAATGTCATGGGTATCTTTAGAGGGATCGCATTAAATCTGTATAATGCCTTGGGGAGTATTGCCATTTTGATGATGTTAATCCTGCCAATTCACGAGCAGGGTATGCGTTTCCATTTCCGCGTGTCCTCTCTTATTTCTTGGAGCAGAGTTTTATAGTTTTCTTTGTATAGGTCCTTCACATTTTTAGTCAAGTTGATTCTGAGATATTTGAGTTTGTGTGGCACTATTGTGAATAGGGTTGTTTTCTTAATGTCCATTTCTTCCTTATTACTATTGGTGTATAGAAAGGCCATTGATTTTTGTGTGTTAATTTTGTAGCCTGCCACCTTGCTATATGAGTCTATTGTTTTTAGAAGCTTTTTGGTAGAGTCTTTAGGGTTTTCTAAGTAGAGTATCATGCCATCTGCAAACAGTGAGAGCTTGAATTCTTCCTTTCCTATCTGGATTCCCTTGATATCTTTTTCTTGCCTAATCGCTATAGCAAGTACTTCCAGTACTATGTTGAATAGGAGTGGTGAGAGAGGACAGCCTTGTCTTGTACCAGAATTTAGAGGGAATGCTTTTAGTTTTTCTCCATTGAGGATAATATTTGCCATTGGTTTGTGATAGATGGCCTTAACTATATTGAGAAAGGTTCCTTTCATTCCCATCTTGCTGAGAGTTTTGATCAAGAATGGGTGTTGGACCTTATCAAAGGCTTTCTCTGCATCTATTGATATGATCATGTGATTTTTATTTTTCTTCTTGTTGATGTGTATTATGTTGATAGAGTTATGGATGTTAAACCATCCTTGCATTCCTGGGATGAAACCTACTTGATCGTAGTGGATGATCTTAATGAGGCATTGAATCCTATTTGCCAGGATTTTGTTGAGGATCTTTGAATCTGCATTCATCAGCGATAGTGGTCTGTCATTTTCTTTTTTCGTAGCATCTCTGTCTGTTTTAGGCAGTGGTCCTCAAACTATGGCCTGCGGGCCACATATTGTATTTGTATCTGTTTTGTTTCTTTATTGCAAAATAAGATATATGCAGTGTGCATAAGAATTCGTTCATAAGTTTTGTTTTTACTATAGTCAGACCCTCCAATGATCTGAGGGACAGTGAACTGGCCCCTTGTTTAAAAAGTTTGAGGACCCCTGGTAGGTATCAAGGTGATGTTGGCTTCATAAAAGCTATTTGGAAGTGTTCCCTTTTTTTTTCATGGAAGAGTCTTGCCAGGATAGACAGTAGTTCCTCTTGGAAAGTTTGAAAGAATTCATTAGTGAATCCATCTGGGCCTGGGATTTTCTTTTTGGGCAGATATTTGATTATTGTTTTAATTTCATCAATAGTGATGGGGGTGTTTAGATATGCTACATACTCTTATTTTAAAAAAAATAGTCAGTTCTCTAACTTAGTCTTCTTATAATCTTTTATGCTTAGGTCTGAGGATAAAATCTGTGGTTTTCAGCAAGATATTTAGAGTAGCCTATGGGTATGAATTCCACTTCCATTGGACCCAAGACCAATGGAGTTATGAGTCAGTGTCCTCTTTTTTTGCAGCCTTTTTACCAATCAATGTGTTAGTGACATGTAGGCCATCCTGCTCAAGTCAGGGACTGCAATCTTTGAGGAAAGTACAGTGATGTGCAAAGACCCCTAAATGCCCTGGATAAACTAGGGTATATCCCCCCAGAGAGCCAACCATAGAGGGAAAGCCATTCTCTTAGCTCATTGCAAACTTGAAGTCAAGTGCCAGTCTCATGCACATTTAAAAAAATAAAACTGGTGAGGTGGCGCTAGAAGTAAGGTGTCTGCCTTGCAAGCGCTAGCCAAGGAAGGACCATGGTTCAGTCCCCCTGAGTCCCATATGGTCCCCCCAATCCAGGGCCAATTTCTGAGCACTTAGCCAGGAGTAACCCCTGAGCATCAAACGAGTGTGGCCTGAAAAACCAAAAAAAAAAAAATCTCAGGAAGTCTAAATGTTTGTTTTCTGCCTCCATGAGGAGAATTTTAATCAATATTTAGGGAGCATAGAAAAGGGGACAGACAGATTAAAGTATTAAACTTGAAAGAAGGAAGGAAGGAAGGAGGGAAGGAAGGAAGGAAGGAAGGAAGGAAGGAAGGAAGGAAGGAAGGAAGGAAGGAAGGAAGGAAGGAAGGAAGGAAGGAGGGAGGGAGGGAGGAAGGAAGGGAGGGAGGGAGGGAGGGAGGGAGGGAGGGAAGGAAGGAAGGAAGGAAGGAAGGAAGGAAGGAAGGAAGGAAGGAGGGAGGGAGGGAGGGAGGGAGGGAGGGAAGGAAGGAAGGAAGGAAGGAAGGAAGGAAGGAAGGAAGGAAGGAAGGAAGGAAGGAAGGGAGGGAGGGAGGGAGGGAAGGAAGAAAGGAAGGAAGGAAGGAAGGAAGGAAGGAAGGAAGGAAGGGAGGGAGGGAGGGAGGGAGGGAGGGAGGGAGGGAGGGAGGGAAGGGAGGGAGGGAGGGAGGGAAGGAAGGAAGGAAGGAAGAAGGAAGGAAGGAAGGAAGGAAGGAAGGAAGGAAGGAAGGAAGGAAGGAGGAAGGAAGGAAGGAAGGAAGGAAGGAAGGAAGGAAGGAAGGAAGGAAGGAAGGAAGGAAGGAAGGAAGGAAGGAAGGAAGGAAGGAAGGAAAAGAGGAAGCATTGACCGGGGTCTTGATAGGCTCATGGCCTCAGTTTTTATATACGTCATGTACTAAAGGTGGAATCTGAGGTCTAGTTGGGTTGTATTATTTGTCCACCCTCTCTCCAAGTGGTAAAGCTATATAGATAGTAAGTGGAAATAGCAGGATAAGAATAAACTTTTCATAAGCCCCAGGTCATTGTCCATCATAACTTTTCAAGCCACCTACATAAAAGGCCCATCTGTGCTCAGCACCATTCAGTGAAGAGCTACAGAATGACCTCCTGTCCTAGGGTTAGCCCTGGGGTCCTTCTCATGTCCCACACAGCACAGCAGAGAGGCCCTGTCTCTCTTAGAGCAAAAGACTGGGCTTTGGTTTATTCTCTTGGGAGGCGCCCTCCTTTTTATGGACAAATAATTGACATCTAAGTGGTTTTCACTATCCAAGAACTTGGAAGATGAACAACAGTTAAATATGTGTTCCATTGTTTGCTGTTCAGATCCTCAGGTCTTCATGCTGTATATTCCATTCATAGCATTTGCTTTTAAAGTTTGTGCCTTTGTTAATCCTCCCAACAAAGGCACAAACTTTAAAAACAAATTCTAGGAATGGAATATTTAGCTTTAAAATATGAATATCTGCACAAAACATCATTAAAATGGCAATAATCCCCCCAAAACATTGTATAGATTTACTGCAAACCCCTAAGGATACCCATGACAATCTTCAAAGAAGTGGATCAAACACTCCTGAAATTCATTTGGAACAATAAACACTCACAAATAGCTAGAGCAATCCTTAGGAAAAGAATATGGGAAGCATACCTTTTCTCAACTTTCAACTGTATTACAAAGCAATAGTCATTAAAACAGCATAGTATTGGAATAAAGACAGACCCTCAGATCAGTGGAATAGACTTGAGTATTCAGAGAATTTCCCCAGATATGCAATTAACTAATCTTTGATAAAGGGGCAAGAAATTCAATAAAGAGCAAGGAAAAATCTTCAACAAGTGGTGTTGGGACAACTGGTCAGCCACTTGCAAAAAAAGTGAACTCATACCTTCACTAACACCATGCACAAAGGTCAAATGTAAATGGAATAAATACCTGGATATCAGACCCGAAACCCTAAGGTATATATAACAGCATGTAGGTAAAACACTCCATGACATTAAGACTAAAGGCATCTTCAAGGATGAAACAGCAGTGTCCAAGCAAGTGGAAGCAGAGATAAACAGATGGGAATATATTAAGCTGAGAAGTTTTGCACCTCAAAGGAAATAGTGACTAGGATACATAGACCACCCACAGAATGGGAGAAACTATTCATCCAATATCCAGGAGATAAAGGGCTAATATTGAAGGTATACAAGGTACTGACTGAACTTAACAAGAAAAATTTAAGCCCATCAAAAATGGGGAGAAGAAATTAACAGACAATTTCTCAAAGAAGAAATACAAATGGCCAAAAGGCACATGAAAAAAGGCTCCACATCACTAATCAACAGAGAGATGCAAATCAAAACAACAATGAGGTACCATCTCACACCACAGAGATTGGCACACATCGCAAAGAACAAGAACAAGAAGTGCTGGCAGGGATGTGGAGAGAAAGGAACTCTCATTCACTGCTAGCAGGAATGCCAACTAGTCCAGCCTTTATGGAAAACTATATGGAGATTCCTCAAAAAACTGGAACTTGAGCTACCATATGATCCAACGATACCACTCCTAGGATATACCCTAAGAACAAAAAAATACAATACAAAAATGCCTTCCTCACACCTATATTCATTGCAGTGCTGTTTACAATAGCCAGAATCTGGAAACAACCAAGATGCCCTTCACAGATGAATGGCTAAAGAAACTCTAGTACATATACACAATGGAATATTATGCAGCCATCAGGAGAGATAAAGTTATGAAATTTTCCTATACATGAATGGAAACTATTATGCTGAGTGAAATAAGTTAGAGGGGGAGAGAGACACAAAATACTGATTCATCTATGAGTTATCAGAAAAATAAAATACGTTATTGTAATAATACCCAGAGACTATAGAGACCAGTTCATGATATGAAGCTCACCACAAAGAGTAGTGAGTGCAGTTAGAGAAATAACTACACTGACAACTATGGCTGTTGTGATGAGTGAGAGCAGTAGAATGCCTGTCTTGAATACAGGCAGAGATGGGGGAGAAAGGAGATGGGGAACATTGGTGATGGGAATGCTGCATTGGTAAAGGGGGGTGTTCTTTTTATGACTGAAATTCAACTACAATCATGTTTGTAATCATGGTGCTTAAATAGTCTTTTTTTTTTTACGTTTTTAAATTTTATTTAAAGAAAATATATCACATAGTTGACACAATTGATCATAATACATTTGTTTCAGGAAGAACAAAGGCAAAGTTATTAAAAAATAGAAAGATTAATGATATAAAATAAAAATATTATTTTTCTTTTTTTTATTTGTGAAATAAAGATATTATTCTTTTTAAAAAGTTTGTGTCTTTGATAACTTGACCCATTTCCCTTAACCTCTCTCTACCCCCACTCCCAGCAGGGGCAAACACCATCTGGTCTCTATCTCCAGGAGTTTCTCTTTATTAAGATTCCACATATAAAGTTACACACACATATTGTATTTTCTTGGTTCATTCATACACTGTGGTACACCTCGGTCACACCCATTTCTTGGCTATTGTAAAAAAAATTCTTCAGTCAACATGTGAGTTCTCAGGAGCTATTTCAGTTGGTCTCTCTGGATCCCTACAGCCATGCTAGGAATAGATGGAATCAAACAGACCCACTACTCCTACCTAGTGAACAATCTTTGACGGGACCACATGGGAAGTAGAAAATGAGTATGAAAATGAGCATACTGATGATATTTGACCTTTTGAGCTCTTGGCCTCTGGTCCTTTGTGTGTTTTTCTCTGCATTGGAGGAATGTGGGATAAGATTCCAGTTAAATCTGAGGATCATAATTATAATGTTCAACAGGATTGAACTAGGGTTTGTCCTGCTGTGTGGTCTATGGGAAAGCAATAAAGAAAATAGATTCTAAGTTCTTACGATAAGATTGTTTTTCTTTTTACATTTGGAGATCACTGCTAAAACTAGTATGGGAATTATTTGGTGAAATAATGTGTGTCTATGAACATCCTTCTCCCCTTGTAGATTATGTCAGCTGAACAACCTCGAAAAACAAGGGAAGGTGGCTTTAGTTCCATAATTATCCTGTCTCTAGAGGACTCTAAGGAGAAAAGCTGAGGAGAGATGCTTCAATAGAGAGGCTGGCCCAGAGGGGAGACTGAGGCCATTGGGCTTTCTCCACATCCCCTCCCCACCTATTAGCTTAGGCAGGACATGTCATCTCACCCTCAGCTTTTCCTGCATGTCTTCTTTTGTTGCTTGTAGAAGCAAAAAGGCAAGAAAACTTGGTTACCTGCACCAATATTTCTGTCATTGTGCAAAGAAGTCACAGCTTTGCCTTTGGGAAGGGTCACCATCCACTATTTTAAAAAGCTCCCTCTTCTTTTATTTTTAACTTTTTTATTGAAACCATTGTGATTTACAAAGTTCTTTCTAGATGGGTTTCAGTCATACAATGTTTTGGATTCAATCCCATCTCATGTCAGCCTCATTCCACCAATGTTCCCAAAGTCCATCCCATGCCACCACCACTCACCCCAGCCTGCTATGAATACAGGCACCTTTTTTATTTTGGTTGTTAAACTTTAGGTCTCATGATTTATTTATTGTTGACTTTGGCGTGGATAGATAGTTAAGACCTTTATTAACATAACCAATGCACCTGAGATCGCTTAGCATCTGTCCACAATCATTTCATATATATGTTTCTCCTTCACTCAATTTCTTTCCTTCTCTTCACTATATTCTGGAGTCTAGAGTATTCTTAACAACCCCAGTGTAAACTCCATCTTCTTTGTTTAAATTGAGGGATGTTTATTTTGGTGTGTACTTGATTGAGATGTAATTTACATCTGACAGATCATATAGTAGGACTCAATGGCATCAATAGATCTAGAGTTCTACATCAATACAATCTACTTTTAGTAGATAGATCACTTTGCCACCTCTGCTTCTGTTCTCCAATCTCCTCATTCCCCCCCAACATTGGGCAAGCACCATCTAAATTCAGCCTACCCTGTATATATCGCAGAAATACAACCATGCATGTGACCAACTTATTCTCTCCGCTTGTTTCAAAGGTCATCCAGCCAAGGTAGCATGTGTCAAACATCAATACTTTGTATGGTCAAATAATAGTCCCTTGAAACATACCACATATGACTCCTTCATCTGTTGTTGGTTATTGCTTGATATTTATTTTCCAGATATTATAGCTCAGACTGCTATTGCTCTTTTTTTTTTTTTTTTGGTTTTTGGGCCACACCCGTTTGACGCTCAGGGGTTACTCCTGGCTATGTGCTCAGAAATCGCCCCTGGTTTGGGGGGACCATATGAGACGCCGGGGGATCAAACCACGGTTCATTCCTTGGCTATCACTTGCAAGGCAGACACCTTACCTCTAGCACCACCTTCCCGGCCCCTATTGCTCATTTCTTATACGACTTTTTACATGGACCTATATTTGCACTTTTATTAAGCACATCAACTGGGAGTAAAAATGTTAGAGTCAAGTCTAGAGTTTGATTTCAGGGCAAGAAGTGCTCATTTTGTCCGGGGGGAGCCAGGATTTAGATCCCTGAGACAGCCCACACATACCAAGCAAGTTCTGGTTCTGGCATGTCTGGTGACATGCTTGGCACCATAACAAAGAGTGAAATCTCTCATACAGCCAAGTGTGTTTGTCTCACCCGCAGAGCCACAGCCAGAGGCCAGGGTCTCTGGCAAGAAAGTCTGTAGAGCCACAATGAGCTCTTGTGAGGACAATGCATAAAAGGTGCCAACACCACAACCCAACAAGTGTGACATTCAGAGAGCATGTGTGCCAGCGCAAGCACCATGTCCAAGTGTGTGAGCTCAACAATCACACATGAGGCATCCTGCAGCCAATGCAACTACAGTAGCAACAAAGTGAAGGGAAGGGAAGGGGAGCTACTGTGTTCTACTGCACATTATGCCCAGAAGTTTCCCAATGAGTCCTAGCTTATGTTCTCATCAGCATGTAGGAAGATTCCAGATAAGTCCCTGTCCTTCCCTGATACATGGATGATCCAGACTCTATCTCTAGTATCACATATGATTCCCTGAGTCTCACCAGGGATGATTCCTGAGCACAAAGCTAGGAATAAGATCTGAACACAACTGGCTATGGCTTCAATCCAAAATTAATTTTTTTTTCATTTCAAATAATAAATATTCCAATCTTTTACCTCCTGATGATGCTTGTTATTGTCTGACTTTTGACTTTAAGGTCCATGACCTGGTGTCTCCTAGTGGTTGTGTCACTGATGTTAACAGTATTTGGCACTTTTTCTTGTTCTGTGGTCATGGTATTTTCCTTAGAAAGATGTCTCCTCAAATCAGTGGTTCATTTTACAATCTACTAGCCTATTACTGAGAGTGCATGTTCTTTATCTAAAAGAATCACAAGTTCCTTACCAAAGGTCTCATTTGGGAATATTTCCCCCTATTTCTGAGTTACATTTTCACTTTTTGGGGGGAGGGATGTCTGTAAATAGGTTTTTAATCTTTGCCTTCTGGAAATTCAAAAGCATAGAAATTCTAAAAATCTTGTTCTTTATAATAGAAATTATATGGCTCTTTTCTGCTGAGCCTGCCTAGACACTCCAAGGACTATAACCTCTCCAGGACCCACACCCGGTAAGATGTCCCCACCCAACGCACGTGGGGCCAATTTCTGCCATGTGATTGGGTACCCAGAGACTTACAAAGCATGGCGGCCATGCTCTCTGCCTCTTTTCTGCTGAGCCTGCCTAGACACTCCAAGGACTATAATCTCTCCAGGACCCACACCCACAACTCGGCTGCTCTGCTTCGCTCCGTGGCCGCGCTTATTTTGTAACCCCTGATTCCATTTCTGTACATTTTAAGAAACAATCTATAGCCTTGCCAATGGAGTAATTTTACAGTACACCCCCATATTTACAGAAATCAAGATGGCTCCTCTTATAATCTAAAAAGTAGGAAACAAATAGGTATCCTCTCAAATAAGACATTTAGAGTAGAATTATGGAAAATGTTCAGGGAGATCAAAAAAAAGCATCGATAGACTTGACTGGAGCAAAATTAAGCATCAAGAAGATTTGTCAGCTGAAATTAGAAATTTTCACACTGAACTAACAGATCAGAAAAACTGAGCTTATGCAAGTGTTGCTGGGCATGGGGTTTGGGGAGACCCCATGCCAGAGCCTTTCTTCCTAGCCTGGGGAGTGCTGGGAGGTTTGGCAGGCCCCATAGCCTAACCCCTCTTTTTCCCCAGGACTCCAGGCCCTAACTGGGTGCCAGCTCAGGTGGCCAGAAGTAGGTTCAGGTGGACTCTTAGTGGTCCTCAGGCTTCCCCCCTCCCTCCGTACTCCAGGGGGGAGGTGCATGGGGAGGAGGGCAGGCAGACATCGGCTTCTGGTTTCCTCCTTGATTCTGGAGACCAGCTCTTGCCAGGTATGGGGTTTGGGGAGGCCCCATACCGGAGCCCTTCTCCCTGGCCTGGGGAGTGTTGGGAGGCTTGGCAGGCCCCCAGCCATCCTTGTCTTTTTCCCCTGACTCCAGGCCTTCCCTGGGTGCCAGCCCAGGTGGCCAGAAGTGGGTTCAGGTGGACTCTTAGTGGTCCTCAGGCTTCCCCCCTCCCTCTGTACTCCAGAGGGGAGGTGCATGGAGAGGAGGGCGGGCAGACATCTGGCTTCCGGTTCCCTCTTTGATACTGGAGACCAGATCTTGCCAGGTATGGGGTTGGGGAGGACCCAAACCGGAGCCTTTCTCCCTAGCCTGGGGAGTGCTGGGAGGCTTGGCAGGCCCCCAGTCGTCCTTGCCTTTTTCCCCCTGACTCCAGGCCTTCCCTGGGTGCCAGCCCAGATGGTCAGAAGTGGTTTCAGGTGGACTCTTAGTGGTCCTCAGGCTTCCCCCCTACCTCTCCCTACACTAATGGAAATGCACTTTGGGAGGAGGGTGGGCCATTTTAGTACTGGTTTATGTTGGGACAGTCACTGGAATTTTTTTCTCCTTGTTTTCCTACTAATAGTATTGTATGCATATATTTTATATATCCATAATATCCAACTTGTATTGTGACCTTGATACTGCCCTACAAATCTCATTTCTAATATTTTACTGCCTCAGTCCCAACCCTTATTTCCCCCATCTTCCCATGTAGGTGCAGCTCATGACATGAAGCTCACCACATAGAGTGATAAGTGCAGTTAGAGAAATAACTACACTGAAAACGATCATAACAATGTAAATGAATGAGGAAAAAAGAAAGCCTGTCTCGAGTACAGGTGTGGGTGGGGTGGGGAGTAGAGAGATCTGGGAAATTGGTGGTGGGAATCCTGCACTGGTGAAGGGGGGTTTCTTTACATGACTGTAATCATACGACTACAATTATATTTGTAATCATGGTGTTTAAATAAAGATAATTTATTTAAAAAAAACTTCAAAAAATATATAGAAGTCTCCCCCATTATTCCTCCTCCCCAATAAATTTATTATCTAAATAAATGTTCTGTATGTGCCCTCTTGCAGTTCTCTCCTCCTTTCATGAGAGAACCCTTGAAATCATCCATCTGAGAAAGCCTCATCTGCTAAGAATGGCTGCAGACCCTTGATCACTTCTGCCTTCATCCCAGCCTCCTAGAGTTTGACACTGGTTAGGTCAGAAAAGCAGGGGCAACAAAGTCAGAGCAGTATTCATACAGCAATTTGCAGAGAAAAAAAGAATTCCTTGCAAAGTGTGCTCTGTGAAATATGCTCTTATTGTCTTAAAATTTCAGTCCAGGCATCGCTTAATAAAACCTGGATGCCTTTACCCCCTGCATACCCCTGCTGGGTAATGCAATGGTTTCAAGAAGCCACGCAAAACCCCCTCCTCAAATGAGCACATTGAGAGGCAAAGAAAATGGTGTTGACAGCAGTGGAGACCTGCAGAGAGGGGCGAGGGGAGAGAGCAAGGAAAGGTCAGAACCAATAGGAGCAAGAAGAGGAGAGAATGAGGAGAGGAGAGAAGAGAGAGCTCAGGGAGGGGGAGAGAAGCATATGGCAGGTATCAATTATTTACCATTTATGTACAATAAAAAAATGCACTTTAACTACAGGAAGAGCACTAAATCCACTCAATAACCATTTAAAAGCATATGGAAATAAAACACAGCCATTTAAAGGGCTGAAATAAATGCACAATGCTCTTTGTAATGCCCCAGAAAGAATCCAAGTGTTAAGCCTTGGTAAATTACACTTAAAAATAAGTGTAACATAAAAACGAAATTGGACATACAAATAACCTCACATTCGGGCAATTTTTTTAAACTCTTTTTCAAACAGTTAATTAGAAAGACCTTAAAGGGGCATAACTTTTCTTCCCTCATATTCTCATCTTTTAACAATAGAGCCAAGCAAATGGCAGGCAGAGACACAGAGGCACAGAAACATAGATTCAGGATACAGAAGTCTAGTTTGTGCTGTCTGCCTTGGAGAGAGAGAAAGGGGGAGGGAGAAACAGAAAGCTCACTCGGAATGGTTGTTTTGTCTCCTATTAGAGAGCTGAATGCAAACCTTTAAACAAGGGAGCACAAAAAAAAATGTAGCTGGCATCATGGTCTCAGCTTTGCAGTTGCACATTTTAATAGTTGCAATGTTCTTTAAATGCAATAAACCAATCAGAGGGCACGATTAACCTCGTGTGTCCATTCTTCATGAACGTCTGCTAGGGAATCAAGTCATATTTTCAGTAAATCAGGTCCAGCAGGTTTCAGCCCTAAAAGGGAGAGAATTAAAAACAGTTTTGTTCCAAGGAGCACTTAGCCCTGAGAAAGCACATTAAAATCAGGTGCTGGGGAGTGAGCCCCAGCCACTGAAAAATTTGCGTTCCTGCCTGCAAAGCCTGCCTAAGTGGGAGCTGTCCTGTCCATTCATGTCCACACTGAGGGCCTTCCCACCCTTTTCTCTTGTGCCCCTAAATCTCTTCCGATTCAGACCATAGCTGCCTACTTAATGTAGGTGGGTGGCAGATTGGGAGCCCCAGGAAGGTGACTGAGAAGTGATTCATATTATAGGAACTTTCTAGGAGGTGTTCTGGGTTCAGAAGTCTGTGGTTGGGAAGGGCAAAGCAGGGCAGGGAAGGGCAGGGAAGGGCAGGGAAGGGAAGGGAAGGGAAGGGAAGGGAAGGGAAGGGAAGGGAAGGGAAGGGAAGGGCAGGGCAGGGCAGGGCAGGGAAGGGAAGGGAAGGGAAGGGAAGGGAAGGGAAGGGAAGGGAAGGGAAGGGAAGGGAAGGGAAGGGAAGGGAAGGGAAGGGAAGGGAAGGGAAGTCAGGTAGCTGCAGTGTGACTTTTGATTCTGGAAAATTTTAAAGTAGAAAATTCTGAGCTTCCACACTCTCCCCTTGGCAAGAGTACTAGACCTACCTCTTCTCTGTGTGGCTCCTGAAATCTCTTGTTTCAGGACTGCCAGGATAGTGCTCAAGACCTACAGGAGAGGCAGCAAGAATTTGAACTCATGACCATATATGTCCTTGTGAGATCACTGGATGGATGCTCTGACTACTGTGCTCTTCCTCCATGTATGGCCTCTCTCCACTCTCCTCAGGAGGATGCAGCAGTCTCAGACAGGGACCTGGCATCTTTAGGGCAGGCTAGCATGGAAGAGTTCGTGGAGAGGCTGAGAGCAGAAGGGTAGTGGCTTACAGCAGCAGGACAGCAGCTGTACAGTAGTAGGGCAGCAGCGGGTGGCAGCAGGACAGTAGCAGGATGTCAGGGCTGTATCCTGAAAGAGACACTGAGAGGTGAGTCTCCTCACCTGAGACAGCAGAAAAGAGAGGGTCCCTGTCCCGGTATCACAGAGCAACTTATCACATCCTTTTATTGGATTTTATTTATCTGTTTTTCCAATGTGAAAGGGCCTAGGAGGTCTTTATAGTTTCCAGGTCAAGTCTTTTGTTGTATGTTAGAAAATATGGCTCCAAGAGTGTTGTGGGAAGAATGATAGCACAGCAGGGAGGGCATTTGCCTTGCATGTAGCTGACCCAGGTTTGATCCCCTGCATGCCATAGGATCCCCCGAGCCTGTCATGAGTGTTTCCAGAGTGCAGAGCTAGGAGTTACCCTTGAGCGCCACCAGGTGTGACCAAATAAAATAAAATTAAAATAAAAGAGCGTTGAAAGGTTATGGCTTGGATGTGCCCAGTTATTGAACCCCACCACAACAAACAAAACAACCCCACCCTCAATTATGTCAATACTGTGTCCGGTCTTGTCCAAGCTACAGCACTGAGCTGTAGAAACAGACTCACCTTCTTATCTCTCCAGGCACAGAACTGAGCGGGATGCCCACACCCTCTCTGAATTCTGTGGGAGAATCAACTGTGTTTCTAAGCGTCCTTGCAAGTCCACTGAAGATTCTCCATAGACCAGAGCACCTGTTCTGCGAGCAGGAGACCAGGGATCGATCTCAGCCTCCTCATGGTCCACCAAGCATCACCCTGTGTGGCCCAAGTTTCAAAAGTGAAAATGAAACAGAAGGCGGCACCTGCCCATTTCTCACATAGGACATCTAAAGGCAGATTGAGTTGATGACAAAGCTTGCATGGAAACGCAGGTGGTCCCCTGCCACAGGGTGCATTGGAGCAGGTGAGAGAGGTGGAGCTAGTGAGAAATTTCCTGGAGCCTCAGAATCTGCCTCCACCCTACCCCCTGTCATCTTTCCAGCTCTCCAAATGCCAAAGAGAAACTCAAGGTCCATAAAACTCTGGCCTCATTTCCTAAATTTCATTTAAAGGCTTTTCTTTTTCCTCCTTTCTCTGAAAATTCCTCTTTTCATCCTTCCAAAGAGACTCCTGGGTCTGTCTTATTACCCAATAAGTAACTGCTCCATTCCCACCATCTGTAATCAAGCCCTGCTCGGCCCAACAATACACCTAAGTGCCGGGGACCTGCACAGGGCACCCTCCTGTGTCATCTCACGTCATTAATGAGCAAAACCCAGATTCCAGAAAAGCAGCAGATTTGATTACACGGCATTGTAATGGCACTTGAGTCTCCTAGAAAGATGGAGCGAGAGGGCTCTGCCCCCTGAAAATCTCCATTTGCTCCACGGTGGTGCTTTGGAAATGTCAGCTAGACAACCCCCACTCCCTCGCCCCAGGTGACCTTTTGCAGCATCTCCCAGTAATACTGGACCATTAGTCATGCCTGGGTCGGTGAGGTGTCAATAACAGAGTAATTAGAGAGGGAAATCTTAGGAGGAAGGACAGCGGCCTCACTTCAGAAGGAGCTTGAACCCAAGCAGTACCAGCACTGATTGAAGAAATGAGCAGACGCTGGATTGAAATGAGCAGACACTCTTTACTTCCACAGACTTAAAAGACTGTTGATTCCATGAATCCAGGGGTTGGGCTGAATAGAGCTTCTAAACACTGTTTTAGACCTGTAAGTGTGTTGGGTTTGATTCCTGCTGATTGCAACCCACCCCTTCACTAGGAAAGCAAATTTACTGAAATAAATGGGTTCCGTTATTTTAAAGGAAATTTAGCCAGCAAAAATGTCTGGAACCATGAGCCTTTTGTAGATGCTGGGATGCAGGGAATTCACTAGTTAGATGATGTTATCTACCTTACCAGCCTAAAGACACTCACTTGAATGGAGATATGCACACATTACTACACTAGTTGCTGCAGCCAGGATCTGGGAACAACTCCAAGGCAGGTGACTAAAGAAAGAAATGCTTGTCTCTATCCACAAGAGAGCACTGCTTGGCTTTAAGGAAAGATAAAATCTTGCTTTTTGCTACTACAAAGTCGGAATTTCAGGGTTCATGTTCAGTGAAGTAAGTCAGAAGGGGAAAGACAAGCATTGGATGGTCTCACTCATACGTAGTATATACAGAAACAAAACAAGGGAACAGTTTTCCATGGAAAATCCTTAGATTCTAACCACAGAACTAAGACAACTGAAGGTAGAGAAGAGAGAAAGGGAAAGATTCTCTGTAAAGCAGTGGATGAATGTTGACAATGTGGTAGTGGGTCAAGTGTAATAATATTGGGATTGGTTTGTTTCATTGGTTGGCTTGTTCCTGTTTGGGGGAGGCCATACCTGGTAGTGGTCAGGGCTTACTTCTGGATTTGCATCCAAGAATCATTCCTGGCAGGCTTAAAGGACCATATGGTGTGCTGGGGATCAAACCTAAATGAGCTATGTGCAAGACAAGCATCCAGCTGCCTTACATGTAGTAACACTGTGCTCCAAGAATTTATGGACCTTTACATTATTGTAAGCCATTATAATCTCAATTTTAAAAACTGTTAAGGGGACTATAGAGATGGTACAGTAAGTTGGCACTTGCCTAAGATGTGACTGGATATGACTAGCAGCCACAAAACTGGATGGAATCACTGGCACCACATAGGTCACCTGAGCATCTCCAGGACTCACTCCTGAGCATGGAGTTAGAATACCACCAGACATGGCTCAAAACTACCCCTCCAAAGAAAATGTTATTAACTAAGATAATTTCTCAATGAGGCCAGAGGCAGATGTTGAGAGCTAGTCATCACAGGAAGGTGAGAGTTAAGCTGCCATGAGCCTCAGAACCGAGAAGCTGAGAGATAGGACTAGATTAAACCCTTCTCTAGTACTTTCTGAGAGAGCACAGTCCTGCTGGCATCTTGGTCTTGAATTTGTGCCCTCCAAATCTATGTAAAAAACACATTTTGGTTGGTTAAAATACCCAGTGTACTTGTTAATAGTGAGTCCCAGAAAGAGCCTTCCCTATCCCAGAAGACCCAACTAAAGTTTTTTTTTTTTGTTTTGTTTTGTTTTGGTTTTTGGTTTTTGTTTTTGGGTCACACCCGGCAGTGCTCAGGGGTTACTACTGGCTCTATGCTCAGAAATCTCTCTTGGCAGGCTCAGGAGACCATATGGGATGCTGGAATTTGAACCACTGTCCTTCTGCATGCAAGGCAAACGCCCTACCTCATGCTATTTCTCCAGCCCCTCCAACTAGAGTTTTGTTCCCAATCTTAGGCTGTACTGTGATTGGCAAGGCATCGAAACTCCCCAGCTCTCTACTTCCTATAATATTCAAGCACTGATTCTTGGTTTACCTACTTCACAAGTCAATTGTGAAAATCAAGTTTTCCATAGGCAGACATCCTTTCCAAACTCTCAGAGCATCATGGACATGCTACATGGCATTTGTAGAACCCGTACCACTTTCCGAATGATGAAACTTCCAATCTGAAAGGTGTGTCAGATTAGTATCTCCAGGATAACATAGAGAGAGCTCAAAGGGGCTGAGATACAACCCAAACAATTCCCTCTCACTAGCATCCAGACAGGTTTGGCAGTTCAGAACAGAGGCCAGTGAGCACATACTGCAAGCAGAGCACTTGCCTTGCATGCGGCTAACCCTGGTTCAATCCCAATAAACCCATGTAGTCCCTCAAGCACCCATCATGAGTGGTCACAGAGCACATAGCTAGGAATCAGTCCTGAGCACAACCATGTGTGACCACCCAAAAAATATATAAACCAGAGAAGGCAATGGGGAGGTTTTAGAAGCAAAGAATTCTAGGATTATGCCTTCTTGATACTAGAGCACAGGAAAGAAATGAAGTACACAACAAATAGCACCTACCAACACCAGGTGCCTGAGAACCTTCTTTCTTGAAGGAGCACTGGGTACAGAAATGGAGTGAGAGCTAGTCAAGGGGACAAGGAGTCTGCTCAGTGTGACAACTTCAACATCCTGATAGACAATTGCCGCTGTATCAACTATTTATTTTCATAAGACCTTTTCTTCCCAACAAGCAGGTGCTTCTTCTATGATCAGTTACAATCAAATAAATTCTCTGGTTCTCTCAGGTTTTATTGTTCCATGAATCAACGTTTATTTTTAAAAAAAATAAAAGAAAATAAGAAAGAAAAAATTTTAAGAAACAGTGACTTTCAAAGGCAGCACACTGTCACTATGTCCTTTGGTTGGGTACAGTGAAAATGGCAGGTTCTCTCTGTGATCGTCCTTTCAAAAATTCCTATCCATTTGTGAGAAAATTAACAAATTTCAACAGCAGGAGATCTGACAAAATACCCGGCCAGTATTCCTCAAAACTGCCAAGGACATTCAATTAAAAACAAGAAAGGCCTGAGAAAAAGCTATTTCCAACAGGACATAAAGGAGACAGCATGAATGCAACATGGTATTGTGGGTTAGGCCCTGGAACACTAACGGCCTAAGATAAAAGTCAAGGGTGTTTGCATCATGTGTAGACTAGAGAGATGGTTGAGAGGTCAAGGCACTGCTTTCCACATGGCTGGCCCAAGTTGCTTCCTCAGAACCACCTTTGGTCCCCCAAGTTCAACTAGAAATGGCCCCTGAGTGCAGATCCAGGAGTAAGCTCTGAGCAGTACAGGATGTACCATAAGCCCAAAATAAGTAAAGCCAACAAAAGCAAAATGTGACCTTATACTCAAAATAAGGTACCCAGAGGCCAGAACCATGGTGCAATGGGTAAGGCAATTGCATTGCACACAGCTGACCTGGATTCTATCCCTGGAATTCTATATAGTCCCCCAAGCATCACCAGGAATGAACGCTGAGCACATAGCCAGGAGTAACACCTGAGCAGCTCTGAATGTGGAAAAAAAATAAGAAAATTGAAATAAGGTGTCTGGGTTCCAGAGCCATGGTACAATGGGTAAGGCACTTGCCTTGCACAGAGCTAACCTGGGTTTCATCACTGGCAACCCATCTGGCTCCCTAGAGACTACCAGGAATGATTCTTACTTACAGATCCAAGAGTAACCCCTGAACATCGCCGTGTGGCCCAAAAAACAACAAACAAACAAAAGGTAGCTATCTTGTTTATAAATTGTAATAAGAACACCAAATAATATACATCAATAATAGGGGAGACAGTACAGATATGTGGGGACTCTGTACCACCTTCTCATCTCTGTCACTCTGCAATGAAGTCCATGAGGAAACCAAAAAAATAATACAGCTCTTAGCATTTGATGAATATCAGAGGAAATTAAATTCATGACTCAGAAGCATCTAACGACCTAAAAATTCCCTTTCCAAGGATAAAGTGATGTGCACAGTACCCCTTCATTAACAATTGTGCCAGCTACAGTGTCTAAAGGGGAAAAAGAACAGAGAAAGAGAGAGAGATGCAGAGACAGACAGACAGACAGACAGACAGACAGACAGACAGACAGACAGAGAAGTAAAAAGTCTGCCATAGGGGTAGGCAGGTAGGAAATCAGAGGGAGAGCGGGAAGCAAATTGAGTACATTGGTGATGGGAAATGTACCCCGGCGAAGGGTGTTGGACATTGTAAGACTGAAACTTAATCATCAACCACTTTTTAACCATGATGTTTAAATAAAGTAATTAGTAAAAATAAATTTAAAAAAAATTTTAATCCCCTTTTCCTGTGGCTGGGAGATAGCAGGGACATGCTTAGTCTGTGCCTGACCTGGGCTTTCTTTCCTGTACCTCAGGGTCCCTTGAACATATTGGGTTAGTCTTGGAGGCCCTGGAGCACTCCAGGGACAACCCTGCCCTCCCCCCGGGCTCTGCAAGACCCAGGCAGCACCACAGTCTTGGGCCTTGCATGGAACTTCCAGCCTGTTTGGTGCTGACTTGCCAGCAGGGCCCTCAGACCTCAGAAGCAGTGCAATGCTCAAAAAAGTAATGAATAAAAGCCATTTACTGAGACTGGAGGTAGTTCAAGGGTCCCACATAGTCTAGTATGCACAAGGCCCTCAGTCTCCTGGTATGGCTCTAGGAATCCTCAATTACACTGGGTTTGAGCAGTGTCTATCCACAATATATAGTAGAATTATTATCATAGAGTCATACATCCAGGTCAAAAATCAGTAGTGTCTGGCCTCTCCCCTGCATTCTTGGGGAGCCCCCCCTGAACATTCCTTTCCTCTGCTTTCTGGGTCTAATACAACCTCAAATGTTTCCAGGGCTCCTGATCTCTTCCTTCCTTAAATATACATTCCTGTCTGAGATGGCTCACACTTACCCTGAAATCCCAGAGCAGTGGCTTTTGACCTACCCAGCTCCCTTGCACTGTTTTCATTCCTGCTCTCTGTCCAGCCTTCTCTGAAGTGTCACCACCAGAGGTCCACTCAGTTCCAGAAACCCAGACAACCCTGAGCCCTGCTGTTCACCCTCTGTCCATGGGGAGGAAGGCACAAGGCAGCCCCCACAGTAGTGGCTCTGCTCCAGAACCACCCCATCTTCTAAGCAGGCTTTGTGGAAAACTGGCAGTAATCAAACCTTCTGCCTTGAGAGACAAGGATTTAAAAGTCAAATATCAAGGGGCAAAGAGCTTTGTACCACAGCACTACATTATAGTCTCCAGGACCTGCCAGGAGTGACCTATGAACACAGAGCCAGGAGTACAGTCTAGTGTGGTCCCAAAGACATCATAACAACAATAATAATGATTAATAATAATAATAATAATAATGAAAGTAATCAAGTTAATATAGCACTAATTTCATTCTCCTTCCAACTAGATGTATGAACTTTGAAATTTTAAAAATTGCCTCTCCCAGAAGTTTATCTAAAAAGCTGTTGTTGTTCTGATAAAGCTTCAGGATGAGCAAATCCAGGGATTATGTTGTTGACACATACCTGGAGCTGTGCTCAGACTATTTGGAAGAAGCCAAGGAGGAATGAATACAAAATTCAAGATAGTGGTTATCTCCTGGAAAGGAGACTCATTTTCTCGGATAAACACACACTATCTAACTCTCAGAAACAGCAAAGACATTCTTAGATGTGCATCCAAAGACAACAAGCCTTTTTCAAGGCGAGGAAAGCCCTCAAAGGAGCTTTGCAGCTGTGCTATGGGTGTGGAACCATCTTTATTTCAGAGAGGAAAAAAAAGGATGAAGAAGATGGTGGGCAGATCCCTCAGCAGCAGAAGAACCAGACAACAGAGCTGGGGGCTTGGCCAAGAACTCTGAAAACAAAGCTGGCCCTAGAGTCACCAACACACAAAACTGGCCCTGCCCCTTGGCACCTTCTAGCTGGTTCTCAGCTCTCATTTGGAGGAGCCAAGGTGACAGCCCTGATCTCTACCTGCAAAGGAGGCTGGGAATGTGCTTGGTTTCTGTTGGAGAAAGCAGGGCTCAAGGTCATGATATCTCATGGAGGTGTTCTTCAGAAAAAATGACAATGATCCATTTTTTAAAAACTGCTCATTATCATCATATGTCCATATCACCATATGCTACTCGTTGGCTTCATTTTTTATTTATTTACTTTATTTAAAGAACATGTATCACAAAGTTGACACAGTTAATCATACTTTTTGTTTCCAGATTAGTGAGAGCAAAATTATTTTAAAAAGAAAGAAAAAAAAGAAAAAATAAAAGAAATACAGTAACTGGGACCGGTGAGGTGGCGCTAGAGGTAAGGTGTCTGCCTTGCAAGTGCTAGCCAAGGAAGGACTGCGGTTCGATCCCCGGCATCCCATATGGTCCCCCCAAGCCAGAAGCAATTTCTGAGCACTTAGCCAGGAGTAACTCCTGAGCATCAAATGGGTGTGGTCCAAAAAACCAAGAAAAAGAAAAGAAAAGAAATACAGTAACAAGGAAATCTGTGAAAATACTCGTATCTCTGGTGAGGACAGTAAGCCATTGTCAGAAGGTTTAGTAAGCTCTTTTTGCTAGCTGACCATTTTACTGCTGCCTAACACAATGTAGACACTAAAGTGTCTACCTAGTGTCCAAAATGGGGGTTCAGCTAACGTCTAAATACTCAGATTTTCTAGACTCAGTTTCAAGTGCAAGACTCTGATTCTTAATCTACTTTCATCCTAATCATCTGTTATTATGCAGCCTCTAAATCAAAGTGGTCGCTAAGTCCCACCAATTCAATGTAGAAACCTAATAGAAGATATAATAAACATATGTGTTATATGTATATGTATGTGTGATTTTATATAACCTAAAATATATAGATTAAGAGATGAGACAAAAGATACTAGCTAAAGTGAATAGAAGTTATTAATGAATTCCTCCAATGTGTATACACACCCATTTTTTAAATTTTATTTTATTTAAAGAAAATGCATCATATACTTGACATAACTGATCATTAATACATTTGTTTCAAAATAAGGGAAAGCAAAGTTACTGAAAAATAGAAAGAAAAATAGAAAGAAAAACTAAAAAATAAAATGAAAGAGTAGAAAAAAGAAAGAAGAAAAAGTTCAGTAGCAAGTATGTTTGTGAAAATTATTGTATCTCCAATAAAGTCATTAATACAATTTAGTAAGCTCTTTTTCTAAAGATAATAAATAAAAAATACAATATAAAAGGTGTGTGTAGGGGTCAGAGAGATAGCACAGCGGTGTTTGCCTTGCAAGCAGCCGACCCAGGACCTAAGGTGGTTGGTTTGAATTCTGGCATTCCATTTGGTCCCCCATGCCTGCCAGGAGCTATTTCTGAGCAGACAGCCAGGAGTAACCCCTGAGCACCACCGGGTGTGGCCCAAAAACAAAGACAAAAACAAAAAAGGTGTGTGTATGTGGCAGTTGTTGTTGTTTGCATAGGCAAAGCAAAATATGGGGAAAATAGAAAGGAAAAACCTTTGGCCTAAAAAACAGGGAGATCTTACCCATGAAGTATCCTGGCATAAGACCAACCACAGGCTCCAGGTATACTAAATTGTCTAACCCCAAAATCTTTCTCTGTGGTCTCAGTAAAAGTTCTTTACAATCTCGATTGTTGCTGTCAGGTTTCTGTAGTTAAAGATCCTGGTTTCTGTACAGATCCTATGTTAAAGTCAGGATGACGTGGAGCATCTTCTGGTTTCATCTCACCATTAGGTGGCAATGCAGATAGCCCTGCCCTGAAAGCAGGTTGTTGCTATTACCAAGTTGTCAGAGTGTCATATGAACTCATTCTCGAGTAAATCGATGCCGGGGCAGCAATAGGGCCTTCCCTCATAGAAGTCCAATTCCTGATGCAGTGTAGAAAACAGTGCTATTTCCATAGATCCAAGGTTCAGGGGTGAATGGTCAATGTCCGATCTTCTGAAGTCTAAGCCAAGTCACTATGACAAGTGTTCAGGGTGTAAGGCCCAACTGAAATAGAAAATTTATGTGTTCCTATTTCTATTAGATAAGAACTTGTAGGGCTGGAAAGATAGCACAGAGGTAGGGCATTTGCCTTGCATGCAGCCAACCCAGGAGGGATCTGGGTTTGATCCCCAGCAATCTATATGGTCCCCTGAGCCTGCCAGGAGCAATTTCTGAGTGCAGAGCCAGGAGTAACCCCTGAGCTCCACCAGGTGTGACCCAAAAACAAACAAAAAAAGATAAGAACTTGTTTGCACCTGTAAGATTTCCCCCTTTTAAATGTGCCTATGCAAAATGGAATAATGGCACATAATACTACTGGTTCAGATGGAGTAAAAATAACAAGTTAAATAATCCCCAAAACTTGGTTCTAACATGAACTCAGAACACTGGAGAAACTTATCTACTAGAATTCCCTACTAAATAGATTCCCCCAAAAATGGGAGAAATTGCCACTACATAAGAAGATAGACAATAAGGAATATTTAACATCTAACAAAATATTTAAAGGATATATACATGTCCCCTTTAAGTCTTTTGAAATAGCAGATAAAAATCTGGAGCACAGCTTCAGCCTATGATTTGGTCTTATGGAGTTTAAAAAAAATGGCTCCCAGCAGTCATATATCAGGAAATGTCCTCAAGCTGGGGGCTTCTCAGATATCGAATCTGGTAGCAAGCAACAGTTCACAGCGAATGGAGGTGGGGGAAAAGGGACCATCGAGAGCAATTCAGCAGCAGCAACAGTGGCAGCTTCTTCTTGGACTGAGAATCTATCTTTTTGCTTGGGAGCTGGTTGGCAACTGGCTGGATGGGCTTACCCATTTTTTGTTTGTCTTAGTTTTGGGGCCACACCTGACTGTGCACAGGAATAACTCCTGATTCTTTACTCAGGAATCCCTTCTGGCAGGCTCAGGGGATGCCCAGGATCTAACCCATGTTCAGCCTCATGCAAGGCCAATGCACTCCCTCTGCATTATTTATGTGTTCCTATCTCTATTAGATAAGAACTTGTTTGCACATGTATGACCCCACACATGTTTATTTTTAAGTAACTTGCCTTTATCTGTAATTTCAAGTAAGTCATCAGGATCTCATGGAATGATGTGGAGGGTTACTCTTGAAGGCTCTCAATGGTTGGAAGTCATACTTGGACAGGATCTTTGGCTCTTCCTTGAATCATTACTTCTCAATGTGCCTAATCTCTGACTCACTCTGTAGCAGGGACCCTCCTGTTTTCCTTTTCAAAGTCAAAATCAATCAACCCAATAACCCTAGAGTCTTATCTTTAGCCTTTCCATGCCTTCACCTGAGATTATAATTGGAATCTCTGAAGTGGATTTATTTGCACAATTATCTCAGGTTTACAAAACTTCCTTAACAAATCACCCACACCTTGGTGGCTTAGAATGATGTGATTGTATCCCTGACCATTCTAGAGCCAGGTAGGTGAGTTTCCTGAAAGAAGTCTGAAAGCAAGTACCAGTAGAGTTGTATGCTCTCCAAATGCCCCTTGATTCTTTCTGCTTCTGATAACTTCTTAGTTTATGACAGAAAACCTCTGATCTTTACTTGTATCATTGCATGACCCTTTTCCCCATGCATTTTGGGGGTCTCAGACTCATCTTTTCTCTTAAAATGATGCATGTTGTTGGATTTAAGAATTATCAAAAATTCACAATGATCTCCTTTAAAGAGGCTTCACTTAATTACATCCTTGTGACTGTTTTGAAGTAATAGATACAAAGATTTGGGATTAGAATATTTCTCCAAGATGCACACAGATCAGTTCAGTATAATAAGTGCATAT
Source organism: Suncus etruscus (assembly GCF_024139225.1). NCBI lineage: Eukaryota > Metazoa > Chordata > Mammalia > Eulipotyphla > Soricidae > Suncus > Suncus etruscus. The sequence goes on along the minus strand of NC_064852.1, from coordinate 110,771,367 downwards.
GTTGTAGACACCAACACTCCTGCTTTAAGCTCTATGAAAGATTTTTAGCTCTATTTCCTTCCTCTAGACCTCTAGATCAATACTCTTCCTTTTTTTTTTTTTTTTGTCAAGTGTCTGTCCAGTTTGGGACCCATTTGATCATTTGACTATTTGGGACCTCACACATCAGATCGTTTTTTGCACTTTGAGCTACTCGCAGCAGCTAATGAGACATAGGGAGAGGAAAGAAGTGACATCAAGACCAGATCTTCACAGTGGAGACACAGGGAAAGCCCATGAAGACAGAGCTGCCATGGCCTTGGCCAAGACCATGGGCAGGACCAGAATCTCACACTGACTACTAGTTGAGTCCAAAACTATCAATTCTTAATCTTTCAAAATTGTTTCTATTTGGGACACAGATTCACTGAAGTGATTACTATGTAGAAGATGGGGGGCAATGTTCCCTCCTCTCCTTGAAGTGCGGTGTCATCTGGATACAATAGAAGTTTCTGCTGTTACCCATTCTGAACAAAACCTCATTCTCTGTCACCAGTGATTGAGGCCTGAGATTCTAGAAGGGTAATTGCTATCTGCCAAATACAACCCATTTTTGTTACAAAATATTCCCCAGATGAGAAATTTAACTCACTCCTAAAACACACATTGGGTTATATTCAAGTGTCAAGTAGTACAATGAGAAAAATATTTATATTCATATTTCATATTTCTCAGGTTAGCACTTTTTAATTCTACAAATGATTCAAATTTTAGGGGAAAAATGAGATCCAGAAAAATATGTCCTCTGCCTTTGTATTTCATTTTCCTTTCTTTTATTTTTTCCCTCACTAAGAAGTTGGTTACTCATGCTGTTTCTCTGACAATCAATTCATTGATCTCTTACTATTCCGCTCTTGAAATATTTGAAATGCAAATAAGGTCACAGGTCTCTTTTCCATTAAAAAGGGTCATTCAGAAAGAGTAAAACATCACAGTTCTATAAATCTCTTGTCTTTCTACTGTGTGTCCATATTCACCTTTCTTTTTTATTTTAATTTTCTTCTTTGTCAAAGCAGAAAAATAAACTATGGGCAAAAGCATACACTTGTTAATCTTCCAGAAGATTGGAAATCACTATCCTGGAAGAATCTTGATTCATTTGACTGAAACCTCTCAATTTCTTAGACACTAAACATCAGCAGCCTTAGCCAAGCTCTTTCTATCTATCATCCACTCATGCATCATTCATGTAAAAGGTGACCTGGGTCCCATTAGTTGACTAGCTGATCTGAATCTTTTGGGTTACTCGAATCAGACATTTCTAGTGGTCTTCTTTTCAAAATTAATGCAACAGAACAGAATGCACATTACTTAAAAGAATCCCCTGCTGGGAATTTGTCACTAACATAAAGCTAATTCTTTTCTCTATTTCACCCTTTTTCTCTCATTTTTCTTTCATTCCAGAGGACTGTATTTCTGAATTTATTTCAGATCCAGGAGTACAGAAGATCAATGTCAAGGTCCCATCTGGGAATCAACACACATGAATTTGAATCAGTAACCACCCTCTGGTACAAAGCCTCCTTCTCTCAAAGTGCTGTCATTTTGTTCAAGGCCTTTGGTTGAGCCCCATGAGAACAATGACCCAGTCACTCCTTGGATGCCTTGTTGATCAGTCTCACAGACAGTTCCGGCTTTCCTCAGAACAACCTACAGGTCCAAGAAATTGCTCATTTTCTTAATGGTCATAAAATTATAACTATAATCCCAATTGTAGTTGTGGCCTAAAATATTATATATCTATAAATAAATGGTAGAGGACTGGATTCAAATAAATGGTTATTTTTAAAGCTCTCCAATCATGGGGCTTGCCTTGCATACAGCCAATCCAGGTTTCATTTCTGGCATCCCATAGTGTCACCTGAACCTGAAAGATGTAATTCCTGAGAGTAGAGCCAGGAGTAATACCTGAGCACCATCAAACAAAATAAAACCAATGAATAATAAATAAATAAATAAATAAATAAATAAAATTAAAATATCTTTCAACGAGATTGTACAGTTCAATAGGAGTTCAAATTATGCAGTTTAGGCATAAAACCCTACAGAGTGCCTTCCCCTACTTTCTATCTTCTCCCAACTCTCCCCTATGTATATTTTGAGCTGTTTGTTGTCTCTTGTGCTTCATCAGTCCCTCTACCATTTAACTTCCTATTAATCATCCTCCAATATCAGTTTAAGCCTTATTGTTCTGGAATCCTTGGAAACCCCTTCCCTGATCTACCTATGCCTGTTCTTAGTCTCAGTGACCTTAAATACCTACATTGAACAGAGTATTTATTATACACTCAATCATGCAGTGAATGTCTACACATTTACCCATCTGCCATACCATCTCAGAGCTTCTCTTACTCAAGAAAAAAAAAGATAACTTTCAGAGGCCATAGAGACAAGATGACAGATAAGGAAAGAGTTTACCTTGATTTAATTTGATCCCCAGCATCTATTTGGTCCCCTAAATGCCAGGAGTGATCCTTGTAAAGCCAGGAATAAACCCTGAGCACCACAGGGTGTGGCCCAAAGAAATAAATTAAATAAAAACTATAATTTTTTAACAGACCATAACTGTTTGAGAAATAAAATGACCATTGGAATTGCCTAGTGACTAAAATGTGACTGTCTAAACTGATTGACATCTAAAATTTATATATCAAATTATCTTTATCTAAATTATCAATAACATAATTTTAATTAGGAAACTTATTACAAAATCAGGTTTAGTAATAATTTACAGAGATCAATTAATTTGGGTAGTATTTTTACTTGTATACTTTTTGGGTCAACAGTGCTCAGGGCTTACTCATAGTTCTCTTCTCAGACATCCTGGAGGTTCTTGGCAGACCATTTACGGAGGCCAGAGATGGAACCAAAGTCAGCAATATGCAAAGCAAGAGACTTCACCACTAATTATATATAAAACCTATTTAGTTTTCCTACATCCATTCATCCAATATTTATAGAAAGACAAGGAGTTGTTTTTACATCTGTCTTCCTTCTCTGAAAATCTTCATCAGTAACAACAATTCTCTCCTGACAACTTCCTTTTGCACTGTCTCTCTGCTGTGATGTGTTCCTTAGGTCTAGACATATTGTCATTTCTCTTTCAATACTCTCTATTGTCCTCATCCTTTCTACCTTTTTACTGGTTTCTTGCTCAATTTCTGCTAGTCATAACTCACTAACTAGTGTTAGAAACTAGGGCCTCATACTATACAAATTAAAGTAGAGTAGGTGTAATTTGGAGGCTCATATAACTGAGTCATTGGGGCACAACTCTATCCAGAGGTCAAAGTGATGTCATCAAGAAGCTTCATTTCTTTGTTGTTATTCTTCTTTATCACATGTCATCAACAAAGAAAACCTGTCTCATCTGTGATACTTATCTTACAGTGCCCTTTCACTAGCAAATTTCATAACACTCTGCAGCTTTCCTGAGAACTAAAGCAAAATTCCAGAGGAAATCTTACTAGCCTGGTTGAGACATGTGTCCATCCCTGAAACAGCCATTGTGGTCAGGAAGCAAACTTATTCTGAATTAATATGTCATCAACTGTATTGTATCAAAAGACTTACAATTAGTCAGATGTTTCCCACACCCACTATGGCTCCTTACCCTCCAAACCTACCTGATCTTTCGCAAAGCATTAATAATTCTAAGAATAATCTCTATTATTTTGTGGCACTTTTATAACACTGTTTTAAATAAATCAATTTGTACTGTAAAACAAATAAAATACAACAGAGAGATTCTTCAGCAAACAGAAAACTTGGGGCTGGGAAGATGACTTCAAAGGTCTGTAGCTCGTGCTTTGCCTGTTGGAAACCTGAATTGATCCCTGACACTTCATGGTTCCCGCAAGCTTTGCCAGAAAAAAATCCCATAGCACCAGTCAGATGTAGCTATTGAGCATTAGCCAGGTGTGGCCACCATAACAAAAACAAGAGTCGTGCATTTCTATTAATGGAGACAAAGATAATAGAAAAGAAAAAAAAATCCTGGGTAGATCAAAGCTAGAGGCAGGTCCTCTGTCATCCCTCCTCACAGTGTTTTTGAGAAGCAACAAAGGAAAAGCCTTTTTAGTATGCTTCAAACCTCTCAATAACAAGAGTTCTAGCAACAAGAAATTTTATATCAGCCAGAGTTGTACCAAAGACACAGAACAAATAGGAATATGGAGATTACATGTATGCAGTTGAGTACATTATATGTATAGACACATATGCCCAAGTACATTCACAGGTGTATATATATTTATATGATATAGTACTTACATACATGTATTTGATATCTGGGGAAGATCAACTTCCTAGATTTTAGCTAGTTCTCTGTTCAATGTAGAATCACATGGTGAAAGCAAAGAAAGTTCTTTGGCATCTCATAAGAACAGTGATCCCATTTATGAGGGTGCCAACTTTGTGGCCTAACCCCAAGAAGACCCATCTCCCAAGATCATCATATTGGGAGTTAGAATTTCAGCATGAATGAAGTGGGGGGCACTCAATCATGTTGTCTTTTGTCTTTTGTCTCTCATCTCCCAACTAAAGATCTAATGCCATGAACACAGTATATAATAAATATTTGTGGATGAGACAAACAAATTGAATTTAAGTTACCCATTTCTTTCTTTGAATAAGAATGATTACTATTTTCTATTTCTATAGTTTCTGCCACATTACTAATATGGTACCAAAAGAACCCTACAAGGGACAATATAAATCATTAAGCAATTGATAATTCTTTTGTTTATAATGATGTAGATATTACACAAATTTCTATGCTTGATATTTATTTCCCAATTGCAATAAAGTTTATAATTTTAATTAACTCACAGACTTCTATCTGCACTGTGCTTCTGAGTATTTTTGTCAGGAGACTAGTATGAGAAGGGGCAGACTGATTTGATTGTGGCAATATATAGAGTATATAGTAGAATGAAAGGCCTTTAAGGTTAAAAGATTTAGTTTATTATGAGAGCCCAGGACTGAAGGAAAATGGTTGTAGTAAAAATGGAAAGAAGAGTGGATTTGAAAAGACAAGACTAGGGAGGTATGGAAGAATCAAATCAATAATTTTCCATGGAGAAAACATTCCAAAATTTGAAACATTCATATTGGCAAGAGTCTTTAGGTAATTGATAATTTAGTGATGGAACTCAAAATTCAATTTAGATGAAGGTTGAACATTGCAGTATGAAGGGCATGAAAAACTCCCATTTTTCCCCAATTCTAGATTCTATATGTGTGTGATTCATTAGGTGATTCATTAGCTTATCTCCAGAACATACCACAAAGATTTTTACCTCTGTCACTACCAACCCTTGACCAGGTAAAAACATCCAGAATAGAGTATAAAAGATGAGCTCCCACTTAAGGGTACCTCTTCCATTGCCTCTGTTTCTCAAGCCATTTTCTACAGGCACAACTCACTAGGCAAGTCACATCAGAACCCTCACCCTATTCAGGCACAATCTTCATCTCTATTTTAGCTTGAGAGGGTTCATTAAATTGGATCAATAAATATTCATTGACCATATAATATTGGTTCAGGAGCTATGTTCACAGTGAGGAAATAAAGATAATTAAGACCTACTGTCTTCCCTAAAGGAACAATGAGAAACAGGTCAGGACAAGTTGTAGGGTAAAAGAGAAAAAGATATAATCTGATTAGGGGGGCTAGGGCAGGTGTGTGTGAGTGTGTGTGTGTGTGTGTGTGTGTGTGTGTGTGTGTGCATCCTGCCTGAAAAGGGCCCTTGGGATGAGATAGGGAAAGAAGAAATACATTTATCTAAGAGGAAGATTTTGTGGGAGGTTCTGGAGTTATAAACTCAACAGTCTGTTAAAAATATCACTCACAGAGGGTCCTAAAATGTAGATTGACAATATGTCAGGCAGCAGGCTACAGTGGGATTGAAGTATTCAGGTTAAAAAATGCCCTCTGACAGAACCTCAACTTCAGTATTTTACCAAAATCTTCAACACAGAGGATCAGAAGATCAGCAGCCACTGTATATTCTCTAGACCTTTAAAAAAAAATTCCTTGGGTCACACATATGCAAATATGCAGGAAAGGCAATATTGCAGACATCAGGTATATGAGTACTGTTAGATAAGGAATGATCCCCAAATGTTGCTAAAACAAAAATGAGTTTACACTGTTCCCCAGCAGGTAGTAGGCTTCTACCCCCACCAGGTATCTGCTCTTGGTGGTACTTTAAGAATCATGCACTGCTTGGGATCAAATTTAGGCCTCCTGCATACAAAGTCTGTGCTCCAGTCTGTGGAGTGATGTCCCTGGCCCAAAGGTAAAGACTCCTCTCAGAAAATGAATATTCTTATTGAGCATAGTAAACATTCTAAGAACTGAGATATGTCCTGAAATGTGGAAAAAAGTCATTGAGGTGAAAGGACTTGAATTCACCTGCAATCTCCACCCAAGGAAACCACTTTGTGAGACAGAGTGAAAAGGTGACTGGGCACATTCTTTTTGAATTCACAGCATAACAAAAACATCTGGAAGAAAAATACTGAGACGGGAGACCTAGCACAGTGGGGAGAAACTAGTGTTGCACACAGCCAACCTAGATTCAATACCCAGCACCCCATCTGGTCCCCTGAGCTTTATTCTCCAGGAGGGATTCCTAAGAGCAAAGCCAAGTATAAACACCTGCTTACCTGCCTTAGAAGCAGATTAGGGGTGGGAGGGAAACTGAGGACATTAGATGAGGGAGATGGACACTGGTGATAGAATTAATTTTGGAACATTGTATGCCCAAAAATTAATTATGAAACCTCTGCAATTTTGTAATTCATAGTGAGTCAATAAAAATAAATGTTTTTAATATAAAGTTTCTAGAAATAATAGATTCATATGGCAAAGTGGCAGGCTACAAAATTAACCACAAAAATCAATGGCCTTCCTATACACCAATAATGATAGAGAAGAAATGGACATTATAAAACCAATCCCAGGGGCCGGAGAGATAGCATGGAGGTAGGACATTTGCCTTGCGTGGATAAGGATGGTGGTTTGAGTCTCGGCATCCCATATGGTTCCCCGTGCCCACCAGGTGTGATTTCTGAGCACGTAGAGCCAGGAATAACATATGAGCACCACTGGGTGTGATCAAAAAAACAAAAAAAAAATCCCATTCACATTAGTGTCACACAAACTCAAATGCCTTGGAGTCAATTTAACTGAAGAGGTGAAGGACCTATACAAAGAAAACGACAAAACACTGCCTCAAGAAATAAAAAAGGATACAAGGAAATGGAGATACATACCCTGCTCATGGATTGGGAGGATGAACATCATTAAAATGAAAATACTACCCAAAGTATTGTTCAGATTTAATGCAATCCCTCTAAGGATACCCATGACATTCTTCAAAATAATGGATCAAACACTCCTGAATTTCATTTGGAACAATAAATACCCATGAATAGCTAGAGCAACACTTAGAAAAAGGAACATGGGAGGCATCACTTTCCTCAACTTTCAGTTGTATTACAAAGCAATAGTCATTAAAACAGTATGGTATTGGAATAAAGACAGACCCTCAGATCAGTGAAATAGACTTGAGTATTCAGAGAATGTTCCCAGTCATGCAATTAATTAGTCTTTGATAAAGGGGCAAGAAATGCAAAATGAAGCAAGAAAAGCCTCTTCCACAAGTGACGTTGGGACAACTGGCCAGCCACATGCAAAAAAGCGAACTCAGACCTCCATCTAATACCCAGAGACAATAGAAACAAGAGCCAGAGGGACTGGCTTATGCTATGAAGCTCACCACAAAGAGTGGCGAGTGCAGATATAACTACACTAACAACTATCATGACAATCTTAATGAGTGAGAGAAGTAGAATACCTGTCTCCAATATAGGCAGGGGTGGGGTAGGAGGGAGATGGGGGTATTGGTGATGGGAATATTGCACTGATGAAAGGGGTGGTGTTTTTTATGACTAAATCCCAACTACAAACATGTTTGTATATGGTGCTTAAATAAAGGTATTTAAAAAATAAAATAAATATGTTGACTCATAGAAAAAATGTTTTTTTAAAAAATAGAATTAACTGGTTAAAAAAATAATAGAGATCACTTTCTTGTTTCTAATCATCCAACCTTTTATTTCCAAGCAACATTTTCCCAGTTATCATTCTATGTTATACTCCTTAGACACCTAAGATGTTAGGGATAATTTAAAGACAATGGTAGTGAGTGAGAAAAGTAGTATGTCTGTCTCAAATAAAGGTGGTGGGTGGAAAAGGAAGAAGATGGGGGGCACTGATGAAGTGGGTGTTTTTATATAACTGAAATCCAACTACAAATATGTTTGTAATCATGGTACTTAAAGATATTATTAAAAATAAAAATGCCCACCCCTAGAATGGACTGATAGAAGCAAAGCTGGCAGTCAGCTGAGCTCTATCCCCAAGTACTGCAGAAGTTCCAAACACACACACACACACACACACACACACACACACACACACACACACACACATACACACACACAGTAAAAAATAAAAAAAGAAGTTAGGGATATTTTCTGTCAAGTAAGAGAAATCAATTCTAACTAGTTCAAATCAAAAAGTGCAGTTTGGGGCCGAAGAGATAGCATGGAGGTAAGGCATTTGCCTTTCATGCAGAAGGTCAGTGGTTTGAATCCCGGCATCCCATATGGTCCCCCAGAGCCTGCCAGGAGCGAATTCTGAGCGTGGAGCCAGGAGTAACCCCTGAGAGTTGCCGGGTGTGACCCAAAATAACAGAAAAAAAAAAAAAGTGCAGTTTGTTTCGAGCTGTACTAACTGAGGGCTTCATTAAAATGTCTGTAAGGAGGTGGACACAGAAGGTTCAAAAGCAATTCTGCGTGGCCACCAACTCATTCCCCCACAATGATCCCTGACTGAGCATTTCCAGGTTCTGAGGTTCAAATGTTCCTCATCTGGAGCTACTCATACCAATATTATAACCCCAGCAGCGCTCAGGGGTTCCTCCTGGCTCTATGTTCAGAAATCCCTCCTGGCAGGCTCAGGGGACCATATGGGATGCCAGGATTAGAACCATCGTCCTTTTGCATGCAAGGCAAACGCCTTACCTTCATGCTATCTCTCCGACCCCTCTTTTCTTGTTCTTTATGTTAATTCCTCCTCTGATCTTCAGGCTAAAAACCTCCACCTATTCTACCCACCTTCAGCACCAGCATTTCCCTGCTACCATGACCCCTCCCAACTCAAATGATGCAAATCTCTCCTAGTTCATTCAAGAAGATGTTATAGAAGGCCCTTTCACTCTCTCGCTTTCTTTTTCTGTCAGTTCCAATAAATAGTATGATAAATCACAAGATAACAGATTTTGGTAAGAATTATCTGACAATAAACAACAGGCTGTTCTTTCTTTGTGTGATACCATATTAACTCAATGTATCCATATCAAATTCATGTCTTTTATATTGTACAATATTGTAGTAACAATCTTAGCTATCTCTGACCTTTGGAAAGTACAAGATGATTTTAATATGTGTAAACTGTAATTAGCATAGAATCCTGAAAAGTAAAACCTGTCAATATTCTCATCTGAGGAAAGGGATATTGGAGGAAATGGTACCCTATGTAGTTATGAATCTAACATCCAAGAGTTTTCTTATTCTCTTTACATTTCTCCTCAAATATTAAGGCCTCCCAGCACTAGGTTGGGAAGGGCACAGGGTGGAGGGCGGGCAGATCCTGGCTTCCGGCTCTCTATCTATTCTTTCTTGAGCTAGAGGCTAGCTCTAGCCAGCATGGGGTTTGGGGACACTTCATGTGCAAGGCCTTCTCCCAACTTGGGTGCGCTGGGAGCCTTGATCGGCCCCCAGCCATTCCCTCTTCTGCCCCCGGCCTCCAGGCCTTTCTGGGGTGGCAGCCCAGGCGGCCAGACAAGGTGGGTGTTGGGGGGTCCCTCCTGGATGGAGTCCCAAGATTTCCCCGCCCTTCCCCCAGCACTAGGCTGGGAAGGGCACAGGGTGGAGGGTGGGCAGATCCTGGCTTCCGGCTCTCTATTGGGGAGACACCATGTGGAAGGCCTTCTCCCTAACTTGGGTGCGCTGGGAGCCTTGATAGGCCCCAGCAGTCCACTCTTCTGCCCCCGGCCTCCAGGCCTCCCTGGGGTGGCAGCCCAGGCGACCAGAAATGGTCGATCCTAATTTGGGGTGTGCTGAGATTTGGTCGGTTGCATAAATTTGTTACTGTCAATTTTTGACCAGTCTACATGTGGAAAACAGTGCGCCCCACACGCATTACATGTATTGAGTATTCCCTATCCATATGTTATTTTTTGCATGTCCAGAATGTCCATTTTGTATTCTACCCTTTCCCACACCCCTACAAAGCTCATTTTTACTCCTTAACTCTCTCACCCCCCCAAACATCACTAACCCACATTACTTATTTTAACTTCAGTACTGCACAATCCTAATCACAGACCAAAGCCGTGCATTGTGTGTAACAACCTCCAACTATTTCAAATGACATAAAATGGACACGTATTTCTATGGAATATTTGTGTGTTTTTTCTCTAGCAGCTATACGTCTTACTAAAGATTCTCTTATACAGTGATGATTCTAACCACTTTTTATCTTCTCTTTATGAGCGTTCAATAAGGAATTTGGTGAAAGAGTCCCCCAGTTTAATGCTTTTGAATGAACCGTGTCATGGGGATTATTGGTCTTGTTCTTATGGCTCTCATATGCGCCAATAACGCCACATGGCATTGCTCCTTTTTTGCATAGGCACATTAAAATGGGAAAATACTATACATACAAATAAGATATTATCTAATAGAGATTGGAACACACAAATCTTGTAGTGCAAAGGGATCTTACACCCTGAACATTGACATGACGACCTGGCACAGGCCTCAGAAAAATGGAGATTAGCCCCTTATCTGATGTGTATTGGGTGAATAGTTTCTCCCACTCAGTGGGTGGCTCTTGTATCCTGGGCACTATTTCCTTTGAGGTGCAGAAGCTTCTCAGCTTAATATATTCCCATCTGTTAATCTCTGCTTTCACTTGCTTGGAGAGTGCAGTTTCCTCCTTGAAGATGCCTGTAATGTCCTGGACTGTTTTGCCTATGTGCTGTTCTATATATCTTATGGTTTTGGAGCTGATATCGAGGTCTTTAATCCATTTAGATTTTACCTTCGTACATGATGTTAGCTGGGGGTCTAAGTTCAATTTTTTGCAAGTGGCTATCCAATTGTGCCAACACCACTTGTTGAAGAGGCTTTCCCTGCTCCATTTAGGATTTCCTGCTCCTTTATCAAAAATTAGGTGATTGTATGTCTGGGGAACATTTTCTGAGTATTCAAGCCTATTCCACTGATCTGAGGACCTGTCCTTATTCCAATACCATGCTGTTTTGATAACTATTGCTTTGTAGTACAGTTTAAAGTTGGGGAAAGTAATTCCTCCCATATTCTTTTTCCCAATGATTGCTTTAGCTATTCGAGGGTGTTTATTGTTCCAAATGAATTTCAAAAGTGTCTGATCCACTTCTTTGAAGAATGTCATGGGTATCTTTAGAGGGATGGCATTAAATCTGTATAATGCCTTGGGGAGTATTGCCATTTTGATGATGTTAATCCTGCCAATCCATGAGCAGGGTATGCGTTTCCATTTCCGTGTGTCCTCTCTTATTTCTTGGAGCAGAGTTTTATAGTTTTCCTTGTATAGGTCCTTCACATATTTAACAAGTTGATTCCAAGATATGGCACTGACAGAACTTTACAAGAAAAAAAACATCTAACCCCATCAAAAAATGGGGAGAAGAAATGAACAGACACTTTGACAAAGAAGAAATACACATGGCCAAAAGACACATGAAAAAATGCTCCACATCACTAATCATCAGGGAGATGCAAATCAAAACAACGATGAGATACCACCTCACACCCCAGAGAATGGCACACATCACAAAGAATGAGAATAAACAGTGTTGGCGGGGATGTGGAGAGAAAGGAACTCTTATCCACTGCTGGTGGGAATGCCGTCTAGTTCAACCTTTCTGGAGAGCGATATGGAGATTCCTCCAAAAACTGGAAATCGAGCTCCCATATGATCCAGCTATACCACTCCTAGGAATATACCCTAGGAACACAAAAATATAATACAAAAACCCCTTCCTTACACCTATATTCATTGCAGCACTATTTACCATAGCAAGACTATGGAAACAACCAAGATGCCCTTCAACAGACGAATGGCTAAAGAAACTGTGGTACATATACACAATGGAATATTATGCAGCTGTCAGGAGAGATGAAGTCATGAAATTTTCCTATACATGGATGTACATGGAATCTATTATGCTGAGTGAAATAAGTCAGAGAGAGAGAGAAAAACGCAGAATGGTCTCACTCATCTATGGGTTTTAAGAAAAATGAAAGACACCCTTGTAATAATAATTTTCAGACACAAAAGAGAAAAGAGCTGGAAGTTCCAGCTCACCTCAGGAAGCTCACCACAAAGAGTGATGAATTTAGTTAGGGAAATAACTACATTTTGAACTGTCCTAATAATGAGAATGTATGAGGAAAATGGAGAGCCTGTCTAGAGTACAGGCGGGGGTCGGGTGGGGCGAAGGGAGACTTGGGACATTGGTGATGGGAATGTTGCACTGGTGATGGGTGGTGTTCTCTACATGACTGAAACCCAAACACAATCATGTATGTAATTAAGGTGTTTAAATAAATTAAAAAAAAAAGTTACATGAAATCAGTTTCCTCATCTATAGAATGAGAAGTAATAATTGTATTTCATAGAGTGATTTGAAATTAATAAAACATGTATATAATATGCTTCATTGCATATTTAACCTTCACAAAAAAAAAAAAAAAGAGAGAGAAAAGAGCTGGAAGTTCCAGCTCACCTCAGGAAGCTCACCACAAAGAGTGATGAGTTTAGTTAGAGAAATAACTACATTTTGAACTGTCCTAATAACGAGAATGTATGAGGGAAATGGAGAGCCTGTCTAGAGTACAGGCAGGGGTCGGGTGGGGAGGAGGGAGACTTGGGACATTGGTGATGGGAATGTTGCACTGGTGATGGGTGGTGTTCTTTACATGACTGAAACCCAAACACAATCATGTATGTAATCAAGGTGTTTAAATAAATTTAAAAAAAGAAGAAGAAGAAGAATGGGCATTTCCCATTCACCCCTGAACCAGGGAAGCCATCCACGAAACATCTAAGTTTGTCTATAACATCACCTGGAAGCAATCCTCTACCATGGAAGACCCTACCACTGCTCAGACATCCACCTCCTGAAAAGAGACTTCCCTTAACACTGAGAAGACTTAACAACAACAACAACCTGCTTACAGGACAGGGCTCTCTGCATTGCCCTTTAATTGTGAGGTGAAACAAGAGGACACTCCACACCATTCTGACTGCAATGTAAAATATGCAAAAAACAGAAACATGATACCAACAACAGAGACTGTGTGAAAAATAAAAGTGTGTTGGCACTACAGAGAATGTCTTGGATTAGATGATCAAGCTTGCCTGGAGCCTAGAGTTGGTCTTATGCCAGAAACTTTGTATTTAGGCCAAGGTTATTCCTTTCCATGCCCCTCATATTTTGGTGGGCCTATGCAAACAACAATTGCCACTCTAACACCGTTTTACTGTACTCCTTTGACTCTAATCCTTAAAAAAAAAACTCACTTAAACTTTTGAGGTTAACTTAAACTAATATGCATGTGCATGGAAATGTAAAAAAAAAATACTATGCCTCTAATGTTTAAGGAGTTACATAAGTTTTATGGCTTTAGATTGCCTTGTATGCTGCTAAGAAATATTATAATGTATTACAATCTGGGGACTTGAGGGACAAAGTAATTGTACATGGATTCTGTTTTATTTATTTTAATGTTCTTTGGCTGAAAATTCAAAGCTAAGATATCAGCAAGGAGACTTCTTCTGAGAATTATGTTATGGGTGATTGTCCTTCCACTGTAATTTTACCTTGTTCTCTTTCTCTGCATCTTTGTTCTCATAATTAAAAATAAAAAATTAAAAAAATATTAAGGCCTTTTTATGCATCAAAATAGAGATTGAAAAGCAGGAGCAACACCAGTGAAGGGGTGTGTTCTTTACATGACTGAAACTTAACTACAATCATATTTGTAATCAAGGTGTTTAAATAAAGATATTAATTTAAAAAAGAAAAGCAGGAGCAACAATAGAGCTCTAGCCTTGCCAAGTTCAACCCCCAGAACCTCTCATATGATCCTGCAAGCCTGCCAAGAGTGTTCCCTGAACACGGAGCTAGGAATATCCCCTGAGCATCACCAGATGTGGCCCAAAAACCTGCTAGATTATATAGATAGAAAGAGATAGGTGAGCTAGATGACTGATAAATAGATAGATGGATGGATAGACAGACAGACAGACAGACAGACAGATAGATGATAGATAGATAGATAGATAGATAGATAGATAGATAGATAGATAGATAGATAGATAGATAGATAGATAGATAGATAGATGATAGATAGATAGATAGATACATAGAGATAGATAGATAGATAGATAGATAGATAGATAGATAGATAGATAGATAGATAGATAGATAGATAGATAGATAGATAGATAGATAGATAGATAGATAGATAGATAGATAGATAGATAGATAGATAGATAGATAGATAGATAGAGCGAGCTTGGTAGATAATAGGGCTGGGCAGTTTCTCAAGCTACCTTTCTCGTTTCTCCTGTCAATTTTCATTGTTCATCTTTTATTGTTATCAAGTTTATGGGAGAAAAAGATGGCATCATATTAAGCATAATTAGGATAATAAGCTGGAGCTGTGGTTTGCTTTTGGACAGGTTCCAGTGGGGTAGCTCACATCATCACCTCTAGCTGACTGCTTGGTGATTATGACTTTGACAAAGTGGTATTATTTACTGCTAATGGATGAGATGATGATTTATTACTAATTACTTTTTTCTACCTTTTTTATATTATGTTAAATGAAGAATTACAGATAGGATAATAAATATTCACTAGAAAAGGTGTCTCTCAGCAGTGTTTCTGAGATGAGACTGACTAGAGGAGTCGTTTTAATTATCAGAAACAAGACTGTAGAGGCTTAACTGGACAACCTATTGTTAACCTTCTCTCCCACTACCCAACTCTCCTGCTTTCAGGAATTCTCACTCCACCTAGATTCTTCAGAAAAGTCTGGCTACCTGCCCCTGGTTTTCATGCTTCCACTCTGCTTATAAAAACATCAGTGACAATTAGGGCATAAATGGCCATACAACTTATAACTTGGATCACCTTGGACTTCTATATAGGTTTCTTGGAGAAAAAGAAGAAAAGAAGAGGGACTGAGGATATAGATCGAAGGGTAGGCACACATTTGACTCCTGGCACTTAAACTGCCTTTAAGCTAGAGAGAGTCAACAAAAATATATTATAATAATAATATAAAATAAAGAAGAAAAGAGAAGAGAAATGGTGGGAGAGTTAGTAAAGTAGGTATGGCCCCTGCCTTGCACTCATCTGATCCAGCTTCCATCCCCAGCACCCCATAATCCTCCCTGTCCATCAGGATTGATTCCCTGAGCACAGAGACATTATAGGCCTTCAGTACTACTGGGTATAGGCTCAAAACCAAAAATAAAAGGAAATTCAAGAAGCAAAGAATGAAAAATAAACTTAACATCTATTCTTTTCCATGAATATCTTTGTCTAGAGATCCAGAGCAACTGTATAGGCATAATTATGTGTAAATGAGAGAACTTAACTCTTATAGACAATAGAGGGACCTCTAGGGCAAGATGGTAGTTACATCAGCCCTTTAAAATGTTCCATGTTGACTAGGGAGTCCTAACTGGAGTAGGGGACTTCAGGAGTTCATAGAAAACACCAAAAAATTTATGTGCTAAAGAGGTTTTGCAGTAGGATGTAGATCTAAGAAAAATTGATTAATCAGACCTGGGTAGAAGATAGAAGAGATCAGAAATAAAACAAAGCTGAGAGAGAATCTATAGCAAAAACCCTATGAGACCAGGAACCACTTCAATGTTTATTTCCAAATCTCTACAAAGCTCAGTAAAGTGTCTTTCAATCTGAAAATGCTGGGTTTTGGTGGATTGAGCACAAAGAGAGAAGTAACATTCTTTTCATGCAAGTCAATTAATCACTAATTACTTTAAACTGTGCAAATGGTTCTGTATTTATAAAAGATGTTATATTTTTATATTTGGAAAATGGAATATCATCAACTGAAAAATTAATCTTTTATTTCCCTTTCACTAGAGGTTTTTGGTCTTAGGCTAACATTTTGGATCTTTTATTATTAATACACACATAAATATCCTATTGGGTCTATGTTGGCTTATGGTTATAATCCTTGAATATATCTGTTGACCTCTTTCTGCTATCTGTTAGTAATTAGAATTCTTTCAAGTCTGTTTACTTTGGTTTGAACTCTGTATTTATATTCTAAACATGAATTGCTTTATGAAGTAAAAGGAGACAAGTTAATAGTGTCTTGAATCTTATTAAGAGATACTGTGTCAGAATTGGGCTATTACCCATCATCTGAATCAACTGGACAAGAGTCAAACCCTGGACATGGCACTGGCTTCTTCCAATGTCTGCATATTCCCTATTTCTGAACGCATTATATATGATCTGGGTGCTGAAGGGTGAGAAGGTGCCCACAAGTAGAAAAGAGAAAACACCCTATTTACATAATCTGTCCTAAATAAATAAAACAACTTCTCAAGGCAAAAAATAAAAAATAAAAAACGTGTTTGGGCAAGATCAAAAGGTCCCTGTATAGGACAGCAGGTCCTTATAATGTGTGGTGCTATCCTAGGTTCAATCTCTAGCACCACATATGTTCACCTAAGCCCAACCAGGAGTGATTCCTGAGCACAGAGAGAAGAATAGCCCTGATGCTCCAGGGCTTTTCCTGGCCACATGGCTGGGCAAGCCAGCAAGGTGGGTCCCTTGGAGGCGTTTATTGATTTTCCTAGGTTTTCCCCATTTCCCTCTCGGCTCCAAAAGGGGGGGGGTTGCTGGTGGGGGCTCTGACCTTCCGGCCTTCTAGCTCGGGAAGGATCTCCTTCCTTCCTGGGAGCCAGGAGGAATAGCATCACAATAGGTTCTGGCAATAGGACTTACCAGGGAAGTTTCCTTATTAAAACTGTGCATTGTGAAACCGCACGGGGGGCTAGCGCCCCCACGCGAAACATAATGACAAATATATGGATATCATTGTGTTTCATTGCTTGTCATTATATGAACGTGGTCCAGGAGCTCGTTTTATTCCTTTACTCCCTTACTCCCATCTCTTGTTACCCCACATTTAACCATTTTTCTGTACTAATGATTTTTGTTTTGGTCAAGGTGGATTACATATCTTTCACAGTAATTTTTGGGTGGAGTCTGAAACTTCAGCAGGCAATGTGTCATAGCAAGGTTTCATGCTGTAGGCTTTTTGGCCAAGATAAGGTGAAAATGCAGCCTCGGACCGTGTGTGGCAGACTGGTCTACACAAGAGTCCTGACAATGGTGCCTAAGGAGTATCCCACTCCAGAAATGCTTTTTCCCACTCCCTCTCACTTTTGAGGGTACAGTTAAGTGGATTTTCACCAAGTGAGTGAAAATAAGCAGGACTATAGACAGAGCTAGTGCCATGGTGGTTACAAGGTCTGTGCATTGTCCCCACCTGCTCTTCCCAAGATGATAGCTGTAAAACTGGAGTGACCTGACAATAACAGGCTTGTGAGGTGGAGAAATTTGGGGTGTGTGTGTGTGTGTGTGTGTGTGTGTGTGTGTGTGTGTGTGTGTGCATGCATCATGGGAAGCTAATTGCTCAAAACCAAAATGTACTGACATTGACTGAGAGTCAGAGTTACATTTTCTTTTTATAAATTTAAAATTTTAATTAAAATTTAAAATCAAAATTAAAATTATACTTACATTTAAATTTACCATGATTTGAAAATTTATTTGCGGTTTTCAGGCACTTAATATTCCAACACCAATTCCATTGCTGGCATCAATTTCCCTCTACCAGTGTCCCATTCTCTTTTTTTTCCCCCTCTTCCCCATCTCTATTACAGGCACCTTTTTTTAAAATGACTTTATTTAAACCATAGTTACACATGTTCATAATATAGTTGGGAGTTTTTTTTATAATTATCTTTATTTAGACACCGTGATTACAAACATGATTATAGTTGTATGATTACAGTCATGTAAAGAACACCCCCCTTCACCAGTGCAACATTCCCACCACCAATTTCCCAGATCTTCCTCCTCCCCACCTCCCACACCTGTACTCGAGACAGGCTTTCTACTTCCCTCATTCATTCACATTGTTATGATAGTTTTCAGTGTAGTCATCTCTCCAACTGCACTCATCACTCTATGTGATGAGCTTCATGTCATGAGCTGCACCTACCAGCCCTCATCTCTCTTGTCTCTGAGATACTGTTAAAAATGTCTTTCATTTTTCTTACAGCCCATAAATGAATGAAACCATTCTGCATCTTTCTCTCTCCCTCTGACTTACTTCACTCAGCATAATAGATTCCATGTACATCCATGTATAGGAAAATTTCATGACTTCATCTCTCCTGACGGCTGCATAGTATTCCATTGTGTATATGTACCACAGTTTCTTTAGCCACTCATCTGTTGAAGGGCATCTTGGTTGTTTCCAGAGTCTGGCTATTGTAAATAGCGCTGCAATGAATATAGGGGTAAGGAAGGGATTTTTGTATTGTATTTTTGTGTTCCTCGGGTATATTCCTAGGAGTGGTATAGCCAGATCATATGGAAGCTCAATTTCCAGTTTGTGAAGGCTGTACTAGACGGCATTCCCACCAGCAGTGAAAAAGAGTTCCTTACTCTCCACATCCCCGCCAGCACTGCTTGTTTTCCTTTTTTGTGATGTGTGATAATCTCAGTGGCATGAGGTGGTACCTCATAGTAGTTTTGATTTCCATCTACCTGACGATTAGTGATGTTGAGCATCTTTTCATATGCCTTTTGGCCATTTGCCTTTCTTCTTTTTCAAAGTGTCTGTTCATTTCTTATCCCCATTTTTTGATGGGGTTAGTTGTTTTTTCTTCTATAGTTCTGTCAGTACCTTGTAAATTTTGGATATCAGCCCTTTATCTGATGAGTATTGGGTGGATAATTTCTCCGACTCAGTGGGTGGCCTTTGTATTCTGGGCACTATTTCCTTTGAGATGCAGAAGCTTCTCAGCTTAATATAGTCCCATCTGTTTATCTCTGCTTCCACTTGTTTGGAAGGTGCTGTCTCCTCCTTAAAGATGCCTTTAGTCTCAATGTCCTGGAATGTCTCACCTACATGTTGTTCTATATACCTTATAGTTTCAGATCTGATATCAAGGTCTTTAATCCATTTGGATTTTACCTTTGTACATGGTGTTAGCTGGGGGTCTGAGTTCGCTTTTTTGCAAGTGGCTAACCAGTTGTGCCAACACCACTTGTTGAATAGGCTTTCCTTGCTCCATTTAGGATTTCTTGCTCCTTTATAAAAAACTAGGTGGTTATATGTCTGAGGAAGCTTCTCTGAGTACTCAAGCCTATTCCACTGATCTGAGGGTCTGTCTTTATTCCAATACTATGCTGTTTTTATAACTATTGCTTTGTAATACAGCTTAAAATTGGGGAAAGTAATGCCTCCCATATTCCTTTTCCCAAGGAGTGCTTTAGCTATTCGAGGTTGTTTATTGTTCCAGATGAATTTTAGAAGTATTTGATCCATTTCTTTGAAGAATGTCATGGGTATCTTCAGAGGAACCACGTTAAATCTGTACAATGCAGGCCCGGAGAGATAGCACAGCGGCGTTTGCCTTGCAAGCAGCCAATCCAGGACCAAAGGTGGTTGGTTAGAATCCCGGTGTCCCATATGGTCCCCCGTGCCTGCCAGGAGCTATTTCTGAGCACACAGCCAGGAGTAACCCCTGAGCACCGCTGGGTGTGGCCCAAAAAAAAACAAAAAAAAAATCTGTACAATGCTTTTGGAAGTATTGCCATTTTAATGATGTTGATCCTGCCAATCCATGAGCAAGGTATGTGTTTCCATTTCCACGTGTCCTCTCTTATTTCTTGGAGCAGTGTTTTGTAGTTTTCTTTGTATAGATCCTTCACATCTTTAGTCAGGTTGACTCCAAGATATTTGAGTTTGTGTGGCACTGATGTGAATGAGATTATTCTCTCATTAGTCCATTTCTTCCCTATCATTATTAGTCTATAAAAAGGCCATTGATTTTTGTGTGTTAATTTTGTAGGCTGCCACTTTGCTATATAAATCTATTATTTCTAGAAGCATTTTGGTAGTCTTTAGGGTTTTCTAAGTAGAGTATCATGTCATCTGCAAACAGTGAGAGCTTGACTTCTTCCTTTTCTATCTGGATTCCCTTGATATCTTTTTCTTGCCTAATTGCTATAGCAAGTACTTCCAGTACTATGTTGAATAGGAGTGGTGAGAGGACAGCCTTGTCTTGTACCAGAATTTAGAGGGAAGGATTTTAGTTTATCTCCATTGAGGATAATATTTGCCACTGGCTTCTGGTAGATGGCTTTAACTATATTGGGAAAGGTTCCTTTTATTCCTATCTTGCTGAGAGTTTTCATCAAAAATGGGTGTTGAACCTTATCAAATGCTTTTTCTGCGTCTATTGATATGACCATGTGATTTTTATTTTTCTTGTTGTTTATGTTGTGTATTATGTTGATAGATTTACGGATGTTAAACCAACCTTGCATTCCTGGGATGAAACCTACTTGATCAAAGTGAATGATCTTCTTGATGAGGCACTGGATCCTGTTCACCAGGATTTTGTTGAGGATCTTTGCATCTGTGTTCATCAGGAATATTGGTCTGTAATTTTCTTTTTTCGGCAATATCTCTATCAGGTTTTGGTATTAAGGTGATGTTGGCTTCATAAAAGCTATTTGGAAGTGTTCCTGTTTTTTCGATTTCATAAAAGAGCCTGGCCAGGATTGGTAGTAGTTCCTCTTAAAAGGTTTGAAAGAATTCATTCGTGAATCCATCAGGGCCTGGGCTTTTGTTTTTGGGCAAATTTTTGATTACAGTTTTAATTTCCTCAATGGTGATGGGGGTGTTTAGATATGCTACATCTTCTTTTTCAACCGTGGAAGTTTATATGAGTTCAAAAATTTATCCATTTTGTCCAGGTTCTCATATTTAGTGGCATAGAGTTTCTCAAAGTATTCTCTGAACACCCTTTGAATCTCTGCAGTATCTGTAGTGAACTCCTCCTTTTCATTTCTAATACACATTATCAAGTTTCTCTCTCTCTTTTGCTTTGTGAGTTTTGCCAATGGTCTATCAATCTTGTTTATTTTTTCAAAGAACCAACTTCTGCTTTCATTGATCTTTCGGATTGTTTTTTGGGTTTCCACTTCATTGAGTTCTGCTCTCAGCTTTGTTATTTCCTTTTGTCTCCCTATTTTTGGGTCCTTTTGTTGAGCACTTTCTAGTTCTATTAGCTGTGTCATTAAGCTACTCAGGTAAGCTCCTTCTTCCTTCCTGATGTGTGCTTGCAAAGCTATAAATTTTCCTCTCAGTACTGCTTTTGCTGTGTCCCATAAGTTCTGATAGTTTGTGTCTTTATTGTCATTTGTTTCCAGGAACCTTTTGATTTCCTCCTTGATTTCATCTTGGACCCACTGGTTATTCAGTATGAGGCTGTTTAACTTCCAAGTGTTAAATTTTTTCTTCTGTGTCCCCTTGTAGTTCACATCTAACTTCAGAGCCTTGTGATCAGCAAGGCAGCCTGCAAAATTTCTATCTTTTTGATTTTATGGAGGTATGTTTTATGTGCCAGCACGTGGTCTATCCTGGAGAATGACCCATGTACATTGGAAAATAATGTGTATTCAGGTTTCTGAAGATGGAGTATATATATAGATATAGATAGATAGATAGATAGATGATAGATAGATAGATAGATAGATAGATAGATAGATAGATAGATAGATAGATAGATAGAGATATAGATATATCTACTAGGCCTCTTTCTTCCATTTATCTTTTCAGGTCTAGTATATTTTTGTTGGGTTTCCATTTGGTTGACCTATCAAGTGTTGACAAGCCTGTGTTGAGGTCTCCCACAATTATTGTGTTATTATTGATATCCTTCTTCAGATTTGTCAACAATTGTATTAAATACTTTGCTGGTCCCTCATTGGGTGCGTATATGTTTAGGAGAGTGATTTCTTCTTGCTGTACAAATCCCTTGATTAGTACATAATATCCTTCTTTGTCCCTTACAACGTTTCTGAGTATAAAGTTTGTGTCACCTGATATTAGTATGGCCACCCCCGTTTTTTTTAAGGGTGTTGTTTGCTTTAATGATTTTCCTCCAGCCTTTGATTTTGAGTCTATGTTTATTCTGACTATTCAGGTGTGTTTCTTGTAGACAGCAGAAGGTTGGCTTCAGTTTTTTGATCCATTTCGCCACTCTGTGCCTCTTAACGGGCACATTTAGTCCATTGGCATTGAGAGAAATAATTGTCATGGGATTTATTGCCATCTTTGTGTAGAAGTTTGGTGTGTTTTTTGTTCTGTCTTGTCTTTAAAATAGATCTTTCAGTTTTTCTTTTAAGGCTGGTTTTGAGTCTGCAAAGTTTTTGAGCTGTTGTTTATCTGTGAAGCCATGTATACATCCTTCAAACCTGAAAGTGTGTTTTGCTGGGTGCAGTACTTTTGGCGAAGCATTTATTTCATTGAGTTTTGCCACTATATCCCACCACTGCCTTCTGGCCTTGAGTGTTTCTGGTGACAGGTCTGCTGTAAATTTCAAGGATGCTCCCTGGAATGTAATTTCCCTTTTCGATCTTGCTGCTTGCAGTATTCTATCTCTATCTGTGGGTTTCATCATGGTGACTAGGATGTGTCTTGGGGTGTTTCTCCTGGGGTCTTTTTTAGCTGGTACTCTTCAGGCATGCAGGATTTGGTCACATGTTTTCTTTAGCTCTGGTAGTTTCTCTGTGATGATGTTCTTGACCATTGATTCTTCCTGGAGATTCTCTTCTTGGGTCTCTGGGACTCCAATGATTCTAAAGTTGTTTCTGTTGAGCTTATCAAAGACTTCTATTTTCATCTGCTCATATTCTTTGAGTAACTTTTCCATTGTCTGATCCTTTGATTGAAGGCTTTTTTCCATCTCTTCTGCTGTGTAAAGTTGTTATGCATCTCGTCTTCCAGAGCACTAATTCTATCTTCAGCTGCTTTTAACCTGTTGGAAAGCTCATCCATCATGTTCTTCAATTCGTCTACTGAGTTTTTCAGACCTGTTATTTGACCTGATATTTCAATTTGGAGTTTTCTGCTTTCTATCTTCATATTCTCTTGATTTTTATTAGTGTTCTGATTTATACTTTCTTTGAGTTCTGTGACCAACCTCCATATTTCTTCTCTAAACTCCATTTCTGAAAGACTGCTTAGGTGGTTGGCCATTGTTGGGTCATCAGAGTTTCCATCTTCATTCTCTATGACTGAAGTTGGTCTGCGTAGTTTCCCCATCGTCACACTTATGCTGTGGGTTTTTCTACATGTTGTGGTGGTACTCATTAGCTAGGTGGAGTGCTCAGCCGCAAAGCAGAGCGGCCGCTCTCCTCTGCTTCTACCCCTTATAGGTGGGCTTAAGGGGGCCAGCAGAGCCAGGTTTATCTGCAACTCTGGCCCCAAAACACTCACCTCAGCCTAGGCAAGCCGTCAGGGGATGAATGCCAGAGAAGATCAAAGTTCCCAGGTTGAAGCAAGCCCGGGGAAGCTCCAAAATGTCTCTCGAGCTTAAGGGTCCCAGCAGAGTCTGTCTTATCCATAACTCCGGCCAGAAAGCCACACCTCAGCCGAGGCACGCCTTCAAAGGATTAATGCCAGAGAAGATCAAATTTCCCAGGTTGAAGCAAGCTGGGGGAGGCCCCAAAATGTCTGCCGAGCCTAAGGGGCCCAGTAGTCAGCTTTATCCACAACTCTGGCACCCAAACACTCACCTCAGCTGAGGCAAGCTGTCAGGGGATGAATGCCAGAAAAGATCAAAGTTCCCAGGTTGAAGCAAGCCCGGGAAAGCCCCAAAATGTCTGCCGAGCTGAAGGGGCCCAGCA
Source organism: Suncus etruscus (assembly GCF_024139225.1). Taxonomy (NCBI): domain Eukaryota; kingdom Metazoa; phylum Chordata; class Mammalia; order Eulipotyphla; family Soricidae; genus Suncus; species Suncus etruscus. The sequence continues at coordinate 110,747,155 of NC_064852.1, read as the reverse complement.
GAGTCTGTCTTATTCACAACTCTGGCTGGAAAGCCACCAGGAGTTTTATCACAGTGACAAAGTTGTTCATAATTGAGTTTCAATCCTACAATGTCCACCATCCTTCACTAAATTCTACCACCAATGCCTCTAGTTTCTCTCCCACCCTTTCCTCTGCCTGCCACTGGGGCAAATATTTTACACATACCCTCTATCTCTCTGCTCTTTCTCTTCTTTTTTCTCCTTTTAGACATGTGGTTTGCTACACTGTTAATGAAAGGGATACATATCACTTTATTTCCTTCCAGCACCAGTTATTGATGATACCCAATTCTCATTGTCCTAGTGAACCCTCTCTCCTCTAAGTCCACTTCCCCCACTATTTGGCTTAGATGACATAGGGAGTAGAATAGCTGGGTCATATGGAAGCTCAATTTTTAGTTTTTTTAGTTTTTTTTTTTAGTAGTGTCTATAATAGTTTCCAAAAAGGTTGGACCAGTCCACATTCTCACCAGCAGTGAATGAGTCTCCAGGAATAAATTTTCTCATGTTAAACCATAGAAATTTTATGTACCAGCACTACTAGTGTCACTGTAACTAATTCACAATGAGAAGGAATTCAGATTTTATTCTGAAGGCAAACAAGAAAGTACTTCTAGAAGAAAGGTTTTAGGGATGAGATGAAAGTGAACTTGTTTATCATTTGACAGACCACTGGGGCTGTGTAAGTAAGTGAAGCTCAGAAATCACAAGAAGGCTTCTTCCTTCATATATCAATGAAATTGATGGCTTGGTGTCTACCCATGAAAACCTGAAAGGCCCTTTGCAGGTAGCTTTGTTTTGGATATAATGCCTGTTGTCCAGAGGAGAAAATTAGATACGTGGTTTGGTAGTTGTATAAAATAATCAACATTTATATATGGTATATCATTTAAATAAAACACTAGCTTATTTTATGACCAACCCTGAAAAAAATGCTAGTATTAGATTGTATAATTAAAGTCACCGATCATTAAGCTTTCCATTAATGAAAGTATAGCCAAATTAAATAATAAAATGAAAGGCTCTATGGTGGATGAGAAAGTTCTCAAAACACTCTAATGAATGTGAATGGGGAATGAATACTTTTTTAAATTAGTTGCCATTTTTAAGCTGGCCTTTAATTCACACCAACCTAAATGTATATTGTCCAAATGTCACAATCTATTAGATGTCTGCTAGACATTTTTAAATTTCCCAATATCGAATAGTCTTTGAAGGTTGACAATTTCTTGGTCCTGGCTTACAAAACTGAGATTACCAAGAAGTGGAAGGAAATGAAGAAACAGATGAAAAGAAACACAAATACATTGGCAGAAGAGAACATTAGGCACTTTGGTGTTGGTGAGGTGAAGTAACTCTACGTTAGAACTAGAAATTTAATGCTATTGGAAACATGTTATCTTCCTTGCAATAATCAAAAATGTCAAAATAAAAAATAAATAAAATTATCCAATAAAATCTGCACTTAAAAATCAGGCCCTTAGTCCCACTAAAGTACCTCCTCCAAAATGAAACACTAAACAAATGGCTGCCAGATTTGAAAACCATTGGTGCAAATCCAACTTGAAGCATCAAGACATCTTGAAACCATGTGAAAAACTAGAATCTCTACAATCAAGAAGCATATGTAATGTCATTAACTTATCATAGTTTCTCCCATTTAAATACCACTGCAATGAAATGAACTTTCAACATTCTAAGAAGTCAATGTAAAAAGAACATTGAACTCAAATGGTATGCAGTGAATTTAATCCTAACCTTTATCTATTTCCTATTTCCTTAAATATGTGCATTGAATTTAGAAATAATAGTTCTGGGATAAGGAAGCAAACACATTTGCTTTCTACATGCCATTGGTAAGAATCATGTACCATAGATATGTTGCCCAATTCATCAGCTTCGGAAATTTGGCATTTGCCAATGTTGCAATGGAGGGTTATAATTAAAGGATCACATAGAAGAATTTTAAATGAACACTAAAAGAGTATGTACTCATCCTTTATTTTTTGTTAAAGAAACATAATACCCTCAGTGTCACCAACTGTTTTTTATTAAAGTAACTTTTCATTATAAATTATGTAAATTTCAGGTTTGCAGCATTAAAATCAAATGGATGACAAGAAGCACATATGCATGCAGCAAAATTAAACCCTCATTCACTGCTAGAGGCACTGTCGACTGGTTGAGCCTCAGTGGAAAACAATTTGGAGATTTCTCAAAAAATTGCAAGTATGATTATCATATGATCCAGTAATTCCGTTTCTTGGCACCTGCTCCAAGAACAAAAAATAACTAATTCGAAAAAATATGCATACCTATGTTCATTGAACAGCCAACATCTGGAAACCAACCAACTGCCTACCAACAGAGAAGTATATGTTTCTAATTGTGTAATGAAATACAACTAAATAAAAATTTAATCCTGTGTTTTATTTAGAAATTGGGTGGAACTAGAATATGTTGTGTTAAAGAAGATAAGTCAGAAGGAAGACAAATAGCAAAGGATGCCATTTTCATGTGGAGTATTAAAAAAAGGCAAGGGAATAGAAAGTAGCCAATGAAAACAAACTGATCTTACTTGAGACTTAAAGATACACAACAATATAGCAACAAAAGTTCAAAGCCAACACAACAAGAGAGATAATTCTCACAATTAAGTTGGTGAGAGTGTGGGCCTAGGGGTGGAAGAGAAGAGTGTTAGAATCCTTGGTGGAGCCAATGGGTACATTGGAATCGGGTGTGGTGTTAGAGTTAGGTGTTTAATAAATCACTATTAACAGTACTTAAAATCAGAAAATTTCAATAAATATAAAAAAAGAATTGAAAACAAACCCTGGAGATTCTTACAAAAGTTTTTTTCTTTGTTAAGGGTAAGTTTGGGGATTAGGGAGGAACACGAAGGGACCTAAGTACAATAATTGAGAAGTGTTGGCACTTTAGGTATGAGTATTGTACATTAATGTATTCTAAAACATAAATATTCTTAGTAGAACATGAGAACTCAAACATACGAAGAGGCAGGAATTTATTTCAGTGATCCAATGTGTGTCTTGCATATGAGATCTTGGTTTGATCGCCAGCACCACTAAAAAAAAGTTAATATGTGATATGCAGCAGCAAGGTCACAACTAAATGTCAACGTCTATCTTTTATCATAAACTTGCCTCCTTTTAATTACTTAGTCAACCTTATTTCTCCCTATTTGCTAATTGTCTTATAGTGTAAACATTTATTTAGTCACCTATTATTCACTTTCTCTACATATCCCATATCTGAGTGAAATCATATACAACTTTATCTTTCCAACTTCATGAAGCTACCTCTAGGGAGCTTCTACATTCTAGGTCTACCATGTTGGTGCATATGGCAGGGTCTCATCTTATTTTCCTAAATGAATTGTATTTTGTTGTGCATATATACAGCCTCTTCTTTATTGATTTATCTGAAGTTATTTCCAGATTTTCATTAGTGCAAATAATATTGCCATGAACATTGCATTTAGCTCTTCAAAATGATAGTGATGTATGCTTTTTATAAATATCCCACAGGGCTTAACTGAAGAACATGGAATTTCTATTTGTAGTATTTTGAGAAGGCTCCAAACTTACTTCCATAATGGTCACACCCATTTGTTTCTGCAGAGCCCAAGGGTTCTCTTCTCCCCATATCCTCTCCAACGTAGATTCTTCTTGTTCTTCAGACAACAGCCTTTCACAGAAGTGTGAGCGGATATGTCATTGTTGTTCTGATTTTGCATTTACTGTACAATAGAAGATGAAAATACTTTTCTAATTCCTGTTTATTAGTCATTTGCAATTCTTCTTTGGAGAAGTGTCTATTTAGAAAGGTTGCCATTTGTATTGACTTTTTAAATTGCTATTGAATTTGTTTTCTTTCTTTATATTAGTACCTTGTTGGATGTGATATGAAAATATTTTCTCTGCAGTAGAATGTCGTTTTGCATTGATACAGATTCTTTTGCTCTGAGATGTTTTTTAGCCAATTATAGACCCAATGTTGGTGTTTACTTTTGCTTCCAACATCTCTTAGTACTGCTGATGTCAATGTTTAAGCCCAATGTTAAAATATCACCTATTTTTTTAAGATGCTTCATAATTTCAGGTGTAGGACACACATTTTGAATCTACTTTGGCATAATTGTTGTAGATGGTTATCTCATCCTATTATTTTACACTGTTTTTGGTGGGACCAAGGAGCTAAAGAAATGGTCAGTGGTTCCACCTGGCACTGTGCATAGTTAGAGGTGACTCCTTCTGTGCCTGCTTCAAACCTAAGTAAACTCCCCGTGTGAAGAAACTTGTCCTTGCTCCATTGTGTGCTCTTAGGTCTCCTGTTGCAAATAAGTAATTATCAATATATGTTGGTTTTATTTGTTTCATATCTGTTCCATTAAACTGTGTGCTTTTTCTTTTTTCCTTATCCAATAAATGCTGTTTTTATTGTGATGGCTTTGTTGTATACTAAGACATCAGGGAGCATTTTTTATTGCTCCTTTTTCCAGTAATGTTTTTTTTATTTGTGAATTGCTCTTTTTTTTCCAGAAATGTTTCTCTTATTTGTGGTCTTTTGTCATTAGAAGTAAAGTCATGATTTTGTTGTTGTTGTTGTTGTTCTATCTCTATAAAGAATTCTACTCAAATTTTAATAGGGACTGCATTGAATATACATGTTGCTTTAGGTAGTAGGATTTTGATTGTATTTGTGTGTGTATGAGTGTGCGTGTGTGGGTGTATGCGTGTGTGTGTGTGTGTGTGTGTGTGTGTGTGTGTGTTTGAGCCACACCTAGTGGCAGTAGATTGTGAAGGGGTTACTCTCAGCATGATTCTTAAGGTTCACTGCCGGCAGTGCTGAGGAAATTATATGGTGCTGAGAATCAATTCAGAGCATCAACACATAGAAAATGCATCCAGGTACCATGGTTATGGCTCAGTGGTTGGGAGCTTTTCTTTATTGAAGAGGTTCTTTCTTTGATTCTAGCACCCCATGAAAGTCTGCTAACTTTTGATTTACAATTCGTAATTTTTGTCCTTTAGATTTCAGTTTAGATTATTTATCTGTGATTCTTCTTCTTTCCTGGGTTCCTATTGTTATTAACTTCCCATGTGGTGCAGTTATCGCTACATTGCACAGGTCCTGATAAGTGATGTCTTCATTATAATTCATCTTTAGATAATGTTTATTCTTATTCTATTCATCACGATTTGTCACGTTTTTCTCGTTCTTCTTTCAGTTGATTTCTCTTTCATTTATAGTGTTATAATCAGAATGGTGCTATGATTTCAACAGTTAAGAATTTATTGAGACTTGTTTTATCATTCAACATATAGTCTACCCATAAGCTTATAAAAAGAGTGAGTACTCTATTGTTTGAGAACAGAATGCTCTGTATATATTTGCTAAGTTTATTTTTTTGTTATTTTTGTTTGATGCTCAGGAATTACCTTGGCTTTGTGCTTTGAGATAATTTCTGGTGGCACTTTAGGGACCATTTGGGGTGCCAGGATTCAAATTTGGGTAGGCTATGTGCAAAGCAAATACCAAACCAGCCCTGGCCCCAAAGTTCATTTAATTTAATTTGATATTTAAGTCATTATTTCCTTCTTGATATTTCCTCTAGCTAATATATCCATTGATACAAGTGGCGAGTTGAAATACCCCCCATTATTGTGTTGTTCTCAAAATCTCCCTTTTAAACTATAAACATTTGCTTCATATATTTTGGGTGCTGCTATGTAGGGCACATATATAATAGCAGTTGTTATATCTTCTAATTGTATTGATTCCTTTATCATTATATAATGTCCTTCTTGGCCTCTGCTACATTTTTTGGCAGAATGTTTATGTTTTAAGTGTAGCAGTATTCATCTTTTTAAATTTTCCATTGACTTCGAATACCAGTTTCCTGTCACTGTAGGTCTCTGCTTGTCTTATTTATAGTTTATGCAAGTTTCTATCAAACAGCATGTAGTTGCTTCTGTTTTTTGATTCATACCACACTCTTCCTTGTAATTGGTGAGTTAAGTTCATTTATGTTTAGGGAGATTACTGATGCCTGAGCACTTGCTACTGACATTTTGTGTTTTGTTTTCTAGTTCTGTCTACTTATTTCTGTATTCAATTTTTTGTACTTTCTTTCAAGGGACCTCCATGGCAGTTGTAGTGTTGGAATGCGGAGGACACTCATGGCAATATTTGCCCCTGTGTGGAAATACAGCTGTCTTAGCAATGCTGTATTATTCAGGCTCAGTGAAGCTCAGAACCATCTGGGCCATCCCAGTAGGGCTAGGGTATAAATTTTCTTTAATTGTTCATTTTTAATGGAAATAAAAGAACATTTTATTAACCATTTTTAACATTTATAAAGTGGATTGTTAAGCAAATTCTTTCAGCTTTTATTTGTGAAAATATTTATTCCTCACACTGAGTGAGTCTTACCAGATATAGTATTCTTGGTTGGCAGATTTTATCTTTAAGTCTTATGAAAACGTCATTCCACCTACTTCTGGCCTTTGAAGTTTGATCAGAGCATCTTTATAAATTACCTGCTTTTTTCTCCAAAGCACCATCAATATTCTTTTTGTTTTGTTTTGTTTTTTGTTTTTGGGCCACACCCGGTGGTGCTCAGGGTTTACTCCTGGCTGTCTGCTCAGAAATAGCTCCTGGCAGGCATGGGGGACCATATGGGACATTGGGATTCGAACCAACCACCTTAGGTCCTGGATCAGCTGCTTGCAAGGCAAACACCGCTGTGCTATATCTCCGGGCCCCACCATCAATATTCTTGCTTTGTCTTGAACTCTTTTCATTGCGTATTTGTTTTGTTTTGGAAGCAGTTGCAACAGTACACAGGAATTACTCCTGGAGGGCTCAGGAGACCATATGGGATGCCAGGAATCAAACCCAGGTCAGCTGGGTATGAGACAAATGTCTTATCCATTATAGTATAGTTCCATGTATCTCATTGCACTTAGATAATAAGGTATTCAAATTTATATCTTCTTTTTTTGAGTTTAGGAAGATTTTAGCTATTTTTTTAAATTTTATATCTCTTTCTCTCTCTTCATCTCTGGGGTTCCCATTATCCTTATGCTGCCTTTTCTGGTGGAGCAAGAAAGAGTAGGACCTTTTGGATTTTATGATTAGGTCTTTGTTATTTTTTTTTTTATATTTAATTTTGCATTGTTGTTCTTCATCTTTTTTTTAACACCTAGGTTATTTGAAGATAGATAATCATCTTCAAGTCCTTCTTTAGGTTTATTTTGCTTCCATAATTTTCTATAATACTAGTGATCTCATTATAGAGTGTTTTCTTTCTTAAATCTTTAATTTCTACCTTTTTTAATTAATTTTTATTATCTCCTTACTTATTTGTATATATTTTCCATGACATATCTTCGGTCACTTTTGTGAGTTTTCTTTAATTATTTTGACTTTTTTTTTTTTTCTGAATTTCACTTTACCTCTTATTGTAGCCATTTTGAGATATTGGATAGGTGGACATCATTCCTTATTTTGAAGAGTATCTTCTGGAGACTTGGTCTCTCCTTCTTTTGTCATATTTCCTTGAACTGTCCAGTTGTCATCTATTGTGAATTTTTGTCTGTGTATTCTGTGACTGTAAATGTCCCTGGACTGTTCCTTTAAAAAACAAAAACAAACTGAATCAGCAACTAAAATCAACTGCTGATCTTTTGCTTTTCCAGCAGATGGCATTGTGGTTTATTCTATTCATTTATTTTTTTTTAGTTTCCTTAGATCCTTAGACTGGTTTCAGCAGTTATTGTCAATGGAACAGGTAACTGTTATCACAAGTGAGTGTCACAAGAGTTTTGTGACCTCAGTTCTGCTGATTCCCCTCCTTTCTGAGGTCCTAGAACAGACACTAAGTAGTCAATCTGCAGAACACAAACTTCACAAGGTCAGGGAGGTCTGGAGCGGGGGGTGGGGTGGGGGGGGGTGGGGGGGTAGTAGAGTGAATTCTGGAGTTGGTCTCTCTGTCACTCTCTTTGCTGCATTCCCACGTCTGTGGAACAACACCCTGGCTCCTCTCCTATTTGATGACATGTGAGCCATTGGTGGATTCTAGTGCAGATAATGTCATAACCAGCTTCAGGCTTAGCCTATGTTATGAACTTCAATAGTTCTATATAACAACTTATTCACTGGTCCTCTTGAGAGTTACGTAAGGAAGCTCCTATATCATGTCCTTGTATGGTCCCACCAATAGTTGTTTTGTTTGGTTTGTATTATGACAATGAATGGGGTTGGAACTTCATTAGATGAACCAGAGCCAAGATCTAAGAAATACATACAGCATATTCCAAAGTTTATCCTACAGGAATAACTAAGAAATGACACAAAAAAAATTTATCATGGCAATTTGGCTCCATATTCACAACCTGATGACACCAAAGAGAAGCTTCTTTAGGTAAAATTCTGGGGTTATTTTCTTGCCTCTGTCTATTGGAAAATAAAATGGAAGTACCCTATCCCACACACATGCAAGAACATGCAGTCAACTGGAAGAAGATGCAACTCAACTCTGTGTAGAAAGAAATGGGGGCCTTTCATCCACAACTGAGTGCTTGGGAGAATAGGGCAAGAATAAGTCTTTGGGCCGGAGCGGTGGCACGGAGCAGTAAGACGTCTGCCTTGCCAGCACTAGCCTAGGACAGACCGCGGTTAGATCCCCCCACGTCCCATATGGTCCCCCAAGCCAGGAGCTATTTCTGAACACAAAGCCAGGAGTAATCCCAGGTGTGCCCTCCCCTCAAAAAAAAATTAAGTCTTTGACAATGATAGTTGGGAATGATCACTCTGGACAAGAACTGAGAGCTAAAAAGAAAAAGTGATGTATATGATAACCCTTCAGTAAAAAAGAAAAAATGCAAACCTCAGGGGAGAGAGAGAGAGAGAGAGAGAGAGAGAGGATGTCTGTCCCAGAGGCAGGCAGGAGAGGAAAGGGGAGAACTTGGAGGGGAGGAACTGGGGACATTGTTGGCAGGAAATATGCACTCGAAAGGATGTTTGATGTTGACTGTATGACTGAAATTCAATCATGAACAACTTTGTAACAGTTAAAAAGACAACTGTATTATGAACAGCCTTGTAACCAGGTTGTTTATATAAAGTAATTTAAAAAAGATTAAGTTTGAGAGAAATGGTACTGTCCTCCTAGATGGCACAAGGAGCAGACATGAATGAATAAGACAAGAAAAGCTGCATTTCTGCCATCACCGCAGAATCAAGAGAGCTTAGATGTATCTTGTAATCACATAATGATTATGACATTTTGTGAATGACAGAAACAAACAGGCTGACACCATCTTGAAAGGGCAATGCCTACAGTGTACTAGAAATCCATATTTAGTCTACTGGGGCCAGTGGGTGGGGGTCTGCCTTGCATATGGTCAACTTGGTTTAATGCCTGAATCCCCATATAGTTCCCTGAGCATCACCAGGCATGATCCCTGAGTGCAGAACCAGGAGTAAGCCCTGAGCACTGCCAAGTGTGGTCCAAAAACAAAACAAAACAAACAAAAAAAGAAGTGGAAATTAGGGGCCGGAGTAATGGCATAGATAGCATAGATGCCTTTCATGCAGAAGGTCGGTGGTTTGAATTCTTGCATCCCATATGGTCCCCTGAGCCTGCCAGGAGCGATTTCTGAGCATAGAGCCAGGAGGAACCCCTGAGCGCTGCAGGGTGTGACCCAAAAACCAAATAAAATAAAACAAAATAAAATAAATAAAAGAAATGAAAATTTAGATTGGTATAGTGAGCATAAAATCACACAGAGCTAAATTAATTTTCTGGCATATTTTAAAGAAATTTCAATAAAACAAAATTCAGTAAGATAAATAATCAAAGCAAAAAAGTTAAAATAAGGGTGTCACAGAGATTAGCTAGAGGAGACAAAATGCAGGACAAAGATCTCACAAAAAAACACTCCTGAGAAAAAACATTATTGGAGCATCTGCTGCACTGTCCCAGAGAACACAGCAACCAATTTCCCCTTTACTGGCCAACTTGGAAACTCCCTCAGTATTTACCTCTTCCTCAGCTTTAGCAGTTCAACTCTGGAGGTATCCAGAAGCATCAATCTTCTGAGGGAAGACTTTGAAGAGAACAAGGAAATGAAGAATCGTAAGACTAGACCATGCCTCCCCATATCTCCTCACTAAGGGACTAACAGTATCTTCTCTGGGTGGAAGATGGAAAAAGCTTGAATGCTGGGGAAAGAATTTCCCTTTGATGAGAGATTAACATTCATCTATGAAAATGGTCAGTGCTATTTCTTTTTTTTTTTTAAATTAGAACACTTTTATTTTTTTGTAATTTTTGTGCTTTTTTTATGAGTGATTTGATCTTTACAGGGATCGTCAAAGTTCCAATGTTTCTTTCTTTCTTTTTTTTTTTTTTTTTTTTTGATCAAAGTGGATTACATATCTTTCACAGTAATATTTTAGGAAAGAATGATCAATGCTCTCTCTCGATCCTCTCTTGAGCTGGAGGCTAGCTCTAGCCGGCATGGGGTTGGGAGAGATCCCATGTGGAAGGCCTTCTCCCTAACTTGGGTGCGCTGGGAGCCTTGATAGGCTCCCAGCCTTCCCCTCTTCTGCCCCCGGCCTCCAGGCCTTCTGGGGTGGCACCCCAAGTGACCGGACAAGGTGGGTGTGGGGGGATCCCTCCTGGATGGGGTCCCAAGCTTTCCCCGCCCTTCCCTCAGCTCTAAAGAGGGAAGGGCACAGGGTGGAGGGCGGGCAGATCCTGGCTTCCGGCTCTCTCTCGATCCTCTCTTGAGCTGGAGGCTAACTCTAGCCTGCACGGGGTTGGGGGAGACCCCATGTGGAAGGCCTTCTCCCTAACTTGGGTGCGCTCGGAGCCTTAATAGGTTCCCAGCCTTCCCCTCTTCTGCCCCAGGCCTCCAGGCCTTCTGGGGTGGCAGCCCAGGCGGCCAGAAATGGTCCTAACTTGGGGTGTGCTGAGATTTGCTCGGTTGTGCTACGTTTGTCACTGGCAATTTCTGCATATGGAAAAACCGCGCGGGGGCTAGCCCCCCCGCACGCACTGCTTGTTTTAAGAGTATTCCTTATCTTTATGTTATGTTTTGCATATCCAGAATGTCCATTTTGTATTCTGCCCTTTTCCACACCCCTTCAAAGCTCATTTTTACTCCTTAACTCTCTCACCCAAACATCACTAACCCACATTACTCTTTTTAACTTCAGTATTGCACAGTCCTAATCACAGACCTAAGCCATGCAGTGTGTGTAACAACCCTGAACTGTTTCAAAAGACATAAAATGGACACGTATGTCTTTAGAATATTTTGTTTTTCCCTGACAACTATAAGTCTTACTAAATATTCTCTTATACAATGACGATTCTAACCACTTTTTATCTTCTCTTTATGAGCTGTTCAACAAGGAATTTTGGTGAAAAAGTCCCCCAGTTTAATGCTTATGATTGAACCATGTCATGGGGATTATTGGACTTGTTCTTATGTTCCCCATATGCACCAATAACGCCATGTGGCATTGCTCCTTTTTTGCATAGGCACATTAAAATGAGAAAATACTATACATACAAATAAGATCCTATCTAATAGAGATTGGAATACACAAATCTTGTAGTGCAAAGAGACCTTACACCCTGAACATTGACATAATGACCTGGAACAGGCCTCAGAAGAAAGGGCATTTTCCATTCACCCCTGAACCAGGGAAGCCATCCATGAAACATCCAGGTTTGTCTATAACATCACCTGGAAGCAATCCTCTACCACGGAAGACCCTACCACTGCTCAGACATCGACCTGCTCAAAAGAGACTTCCCTTAACACTGAGAAGACTTAACAACAACGACCTGCTTACAGGACAGGGCTTCCTGCATTGCCCTTTAATGGTGAGGTGAAACGAGAAGACGCTCCACATCCTGACTTCTATGTAGGATATGCAGATTCCAGGATCTTTAATACAGAAACATGATACCAACAACAGAGACTGTGTGAAAAGTGTGTTGGCACTACGGACAATGTCTTGGATTGGACGATAACTTGCCTGGAGCCTAGAGTTGGTCTTATCCCAGGAAACTTCAGGGATAGGATCTCTTTGTATTTAGGCCAAGGTTATTCCTTTCCATGCCTCTCATATTTTGGTGGGCCTATGCAAACAACAATTGCCACTCTAACACCGTTTTTACTGTGCTCCTTTGACTCTAATCCTTGAAAAAAAAACCCACTTAAAATTTGAGGTTAACTTAAGCTAATATGCATGTACAGGGAAATGTAAAAAATACTATGCCTCTAAGGTTTAAGGAGTTACGTAAGTTTTATGGCTTTAGATTGCCTTGTGTGCTGTTAAGAAATATTATAATGTGTTACAATCTGGGGACTTGAGGGACAAAGTAATTGTACATAGATTCTGTTTTATTTATCTTAACGTTCTTTGGCTAAAAGTTCAAAGTTAAGATATCAGCAAGGGGACTTCTTCTGAGAATTATGTTATGGGTGATTGTCCTTCCACTATAACTTTACCTTGTCCTCTTTCTTTGCATCTTTGTTCTCATAATTCAAAATAAAAAAAATTTAAAAAAAAAGAATGGTCAATGCTATTTTATACTTAAGAGTGAAACTATTTGTCAACATTTGAAATTAACTGAAAAGCCAGAATACCAAAGCTGCAGAGAGAAGAAATCTTATCATGTATAATGAAGGGTGGTCATGGAAGAGAAACAAATATTGTTTCTAGGTTAAATCCTACTGAGTTGAGCATGTTGAGTAGACCAATGAGAGCCATAATTGTAAAAAGAACATCACCAAAGAGAAGCTAAATTCTGCATAAGGCTATATGGAATTATAGCCCATGTGTTCAATGTTCCTTCTCAGTCAAATCCTGTTTCATTAAATCTGCACCCAAGTGCAGTGTATTTATGAAAGACCTGAAGATGGTTTGTAAATCATTAAATATTGATCATAAAAAATAAGTGTATGGGGTTGGAATGATAGCACTGTGGGTAGGGCATTTACCTTGCATGGCTGACCGGGCTCAATCCCCAGCATCTCATATGGTCCCCTGAGCCTGCCAGGAGTAATTTCTGAGCACAGAGGCAGGAAGTAACCCCTGAGCACCACAAGGTATAACCCAAAAACAAACAAAAGAAAAAAAAGTGTGAACCTTTTGTTTGTTTGTGGAACCATACACTACTCCTAGCTCAATACTCAGTAGTTACTTCTGGCAGAGTTGGGAGGGCTGGGGAGTGCCAGACATCAAACCAGTGGTCCCTGCATGCAAAGCATGTACTCCAACATTGAACCATCTCTCTAGTTCCCAGAGTAATATTTTTAAGTAAAAGCAAATGAATGCAAATGAAGCTAAGACCAGAAAATGTATGTTCCTAGGGAAGCATATTTATTAGCCATCTTCAATGTGCTAAGTGGCATTTAGAAGCACAAGAAACAGGGGGCGGCGAGGTGGCGCTAGAGGTAAGGTGTCTGCCTTGCAAGCACTAGCCAAGGAAGGACCAACGTTCGATCCCCCGGCATCCCATATGGTCCCCCCAAGCCAAGGGCAATTTCTGAGCACTTAGCCAGGAGTAACCCCTGAGCATTAAACGGGTATGGCCCGAAATAAAAAAAAAACAACGATGTGTCTTCTATTCTTAGAACCAGCTGAAGTAAATCCAAGCTGAAAATGGGAAAAAAAAAAAAAAAGCTAGAGAAGAATAGAGCCAAATAAGTATGATCAAGTGCCATATAAGAGTAAGAGGATCGACTCCTCTACAAATCTGCAAACAAGGACGTTTGGAGAATGGCAAGGGGGATTTGTATAATGATAAGAAGAGAATCAGACCATCCCAAAAGCAGCTATTGAAAAGGCTTTTCATGATGCAGATTATGGTGCTGGGATAAAGATGAGCCCTGATAGTTGGTGGAGATTTCAATTAGGCAGGTATGGCTGGCAACTTCAGGACTGAGGGATAGTGAGGAGAATGTGAAGTGAGAGATTTAAAATAAGCACCTAAGACTTTGTGGAGGGCCCTTGCAGAGTATTGTACTGCAAGAGAGGACTCCATGGGGAAATGGTTCAGGGAATTGTGTGTGTATGTGTGTGTGTGTGTGTGTGTGTGTGTGTGTGTGTTTTCACAAAAGGAAAATCACTTGTCAATCTCACCCTGTCAGGATGCATCTGAGAAAGTGGTGGTGTTATTATGATTGTATTTTGGACTTGAATCTACTAAACAAACAAAGGCAACAGCCTAAAATTTTTTGTAAATAATATATGTATCTAAAGTTATTTTTGTGAAATAATCCAAACAAATGCAGCTCAGTCAAGAAAACAAAGGGGCCGGAGAGATAGCATGGAGGTAAGGCATTTGCCTTGTATGCAGAAGGTCAGTGGTTCGTATCCAGGCTTCCCATATGGCCCCCGAGCCTGCCAGGAACAATTTCTCAGCATAGAGCCAGGAGTAACCCCTGAGTACTGCCAGGTGTGATGAAAGAAAAGAAAAGAGAAGGAAGGGAGGGAAGGAAGAAGGGAAGGGAAGGGAAGGGAAGGGAAGGGAAGGGAAGGGAAGGGAAGGGAAGGGAAGGGAAGGGAAGGGAAGGGAAGGGAAGGGAAGGGAAGAGAAGAGAGAGAGAGAGAAAGAAGAAAGAGAAAGAGAGGAAGGAAGGAAGGAAGGAAGGAAGGAAGGAAGGAAGGAAGGAAGGAAGGAAGGAAGGAAGGAAGGAAGGAAGGAAGGAAGGAAGGAAGGAAGGAAGGAAGGAAGGAAGGAAGGAAGGAAGGAAGGAAGGAAGGAAGGAAGGAAGGAAGGAAGGAAGAAAAACAAAGGAAAACTTAGTTGGCAAATGATATTTGGGTTTGGTTTTGTTTTTGTTTTTTTCTGGAGACTCTAAGGTGTTTCAAGATGTACTGATTTATGCAATATTGTTGCCACACCATACCAGCTCCTAGCAGAATGAAACATGTGCTGTTGGAAAAGGAAATCTTGCTGCTTCTTTTTCCCAGGAGCTCCTGTTGCATAATCCCTACTACTTACTACAGCAACCTGGGTTTTATTTCAACAAGAACACTCAGAAATTTCTTCTATTCTTCAGGTACAATAAAGCATTTGAATGAGGAAGAGAACACTCTGAACATGGACTCAGAACGTGTAACTAGATTTTGTCAATTACTGCAAATTATGCTATGCTGACCCAGATATTCGGGACTGAACTGCTTTTCATATCCATGAGAAAAATCATGATCTCAGCAAGCACGTGGCCAGGCAGCTGGAAATAGTAACGTGTAGTTCACCATGATTCTTTGCCATTGGGTGGGAAAGGGTGCCACACCTGGTAGTGCTCATCAGACCTGGATAACTAAAAAACAAAGTCTAAGTTGATTACATATAAAATATAAAGTCCTAGTGTTGTGGGTGAAGCCTTTCTCGGCTTGGCCAGGTGCCTGTAGCCAGTTTGCCAGGTGGGTCTGTAGATTGCAGGGTAAGGACTCAGAAATGATCCACTGGCAGTCACTTGAAGCTTCAAGAGATATTCAGCTTTATTCCAAGGCCCTAGTAGCCATATGTATATTCCTCCCCTGCTAAGCCTTTTCTTGCCCTTTTCTTATCACTGCCCTCCAAGTACACTTACTAGCTGCCTCTGCCTCTTGGATCTTCCCCCGCCCCTTCAGCCAGCCCTCTTATCCTCTCTTCCAAACAATAGCTCCTCCTAGGTGTGGGTGGTTCTGACCATCCAGGTAAGATCAGCATATGGAATTGGGGGGGGGGGGGTAACAAGTCTGCACTCTGATCTGTTGTTGTTATTACTTTATTTAAACAGAATACAGTTGTTTGTTTTTCACAGATATAAAGTTGTTCATGAGTTTCAATCATGCAATGTCCAACCCCCTTCAATAGGGCACACTTCTCACCTTCTTTGTCTGCCTTTTTCCTCCTCCCTCTCCTCAGGCTCAGTCTGCCTCTTAGGCAGTTTTCTTTTTATCTCTCTCTTACACACACACACACACACACACACACACACACACACACACCTTTTCTCACACTTCTTTTCTCCCTTCACCTTTTCTTTTTATCTCTCTCTTACACACACACCCCTTTTCTCAACCTTCTTTTCTCCCTTCACCTTTTCTTTTTATCTCTCTCTTACACACACACACACACACACACACACACACACACCTTTTCTCACACTTCTTTTCTCCCTTCACCTTAACACTGTGGTTTGCAATATTGTGGCTGAAAGTGTACCATGACTATCACTTTATCTCCTTTCAACAGCCAGTTCTTGTCCAGAGTAAACATTTTCAACTATCATTATCATAGTGTTCTCTTCTCTGTCCTAACTGTATTCACATCTCTTTGTGGCAAACTTCCTACCATGGACTGTCCTCTTGGCCTTTGTCTCTATTATCTTTAATATTATTACCATACTATCTTTATTTTTTTATATCCCACAAATGAGATTGTTCTATGTCTATTCTTCCTCTAACTAATTTTTCTTGGCATTATAATCTCTGTATCCATCCACTTATAAGCAATTTTCATAACTTCATTTTTTCTAACAGTTGCATAGTATTCCAGTGTAGAGATGTGCACTCTGATCTTTTGAGCTCTCTTCCCTGCCTGGGACTCTTCTCCCTTTATCATGGCTCTGCCATAGCTTGCGGGAGCTACATTAGAGTCACTAGTGAGTGGGTGGTGATCAGAAGGGAGTAGTGGGTAGATTTAGTCCTACAGTCCAGAACCACCCCTTTAAATAAGACACTGCTCCTTTGAATAAGACCTTAAACATGACTGGGTCTACCTCCCCAGGATTGGCAGTTGGAAGAGGCAGTTGGAGAGTTCCTTGGTAGGTGGAGAACAGGAAGTGAGTTTGGTGGGTGATTGGAAGAGATAGTTGAAGGAGCAAGTGGATAGAACTGTTTCTACTCCTAACTATGGCTTTCTCCTTCATTTTGGATAGACCTTTGGCAACTTTTCACTGTATCCTTTTGCTTTTACATCCTATACCTGTTCCTTTTACCCAGCCTTCAATCTGACCTTACCCTGGTCCCAAACACAGCTCTCTCTCTCTCTCTCTCTCTCTCTCTCTCTCTCTCTCTCTCTCTCTCTCTCTCTCTCTCTCTCTCTTCATATATATAGTTCTTCTGGCCTAGGCAATTTGTCAAAGGTCCCTGAGTTTCTCTAATAAATAAGACTGTGATATTTGTCAGAGTTTTTCCTGAAAGGCCCCATGGACTCCAGCAGTGTGAGCCCATATCTTGCAGTTTGGATCTGACAGATAGGCACCAGGGAGTAAGTGTGCTGTGACCACACTCCTGCCCAGCCTACCATGACTAGCCCAGACAGGTCACTCACAACAGCCAACAAAAGCAACTGCCTGGTGTGTGCCATGACATCTCACCTCTGCTCAGCTCTCCCCATCTTGTCTATTCTGGCAGAAAAGAATTTCAGGAGAAAACAAATAATGAATCAGAGAAATTTTCTTTAGGAAATATGAAGAAGAAAAGGGGGGAAGCAAAATGTTACAGAGTGAAAATAAAATAAAGAGGTCCCACATTCTAAGCAGGGGTGCAAGAATGGAGGACATATCTTCTGATATGAAGAAGACAGGGAGAGGGTAGGGCCTCCAGGTAGCTGGTTAATCAAATTAGCTGTTTTCAAACGTTCAGTCAAAAGGGTAAAGAGAAAGGTCATGGAAATGGGGGTGGCAATAAGGGCACTTAGAAGGAGAAACACGGGGCCCGGAGAGATAGCACAGCGGCGTTTGCCTTGCAAGCAGCCGATCCAGGACCAAAGGTGGTTGGTTCCAATCCCAGTGTCCCATATGGTCCCCCGTGCCTGCCAGGAGCTATTTCTGAGCAGACAGCGAGGAGTAACCCCTGAGCACCACCGGGTGTGGACCAAAAACCAAAAAAAAAAAAAAAAAAAAAGGAGGAACACGGGGCATACAACTTATTTTCATCCCAAGAAAAGTAGCACATGTTCAATAAATTAAAAAAAATCTAGAGACAAAAATAAACAAGTCCCAGCAAGGAGAGGAGATGACAGAGAATCAAGAACAGGAAGACAGAGCAGGACATCGAGAAACCAAATCAGTGAAATCTATGTAGACTAAGGATGATAAACGCAAGAGCCAATGTGGAACTAAGAGCGGCCTGAACCCAGGGCCAGAGGGATTCAAAAGCACTTGCTCACAGCTGTTAAATAACTATGACTTATCATATCAGAAGCACCTGGATTTCATACATTATCTAAAGACCCACTGAAGAGCTAGCCAGTGCCTGGGAACCCCATCAAGTTAGAGGGGAAAAGATGGGTCTTGCCCCTAAAAAACTGGCCTATTTTTGAAGGATTTGTTTGCTTTGAGGTCATACCCAACAGCGTTCGGGGGCTGGTCCCTGAGTCAATGGCCTGGGGTATTGAGGGACCATGAAGTGCCAAGAATCTCACCACTCTCCTTGGGATACCCCATGTAAAATAAACTCTACAGCTCCTGAGGCATCTTCCAGGTTAAATTGATATTTTAGAGTTTTCCCAAACTGTGCTGCTTTGGGGCCCACTGCTAGGACAGTGACCATGACTGTTGTTAAAGACCATGTAATAATCCTTTGGTGGGTCCTGGTTAAGTCTTTAATGGGGACCCCTAACCTACCTGCCTGCTTCTCTATTTTCACACTTGGGGTATGATTCCTTTGACTTCCACATATAAGAGATAGATATCACACAAGTATCTAAAGTTAAGACTGACTCTCTCTTTCTCTCCAGTCCTTCTCTCTTTTTCAACTGGCTGTTTTCAGTTAGAAAAATATTCTTTTGCATGCTAAATCTTAAAACACAGCTCGAGGTCTGATTATTTTCTGTAGAAAATAACAATGGACTTCAGCAAAAATAATCCATCTCATTCCACTAGATCTAAACTGTAGATTATAATGAGAAAATGAGCAGGTGGGCCTAACAGTATAACTTGTGATTAGTGTTTAGACACAAATGTAGAAACTCATTTATGATAAAAAAAAAAAGGCAGCACTTTGCTTTCATCTTTCCATTTAATTCTTTCTAGATTCAGTAGGTGACCTTGTCCTTGAAAGGGTGTTTTTTTTTTTTTTTTTAATTTTTGGGTCACACTCGGTGACGCTCAGGAGTTACTTCTGGCTATGGGCTCAGAAATCGCTCCTGGCTTGAGGGACCTTATGGGATGCCTTGGGATCGAACCGCAGTCATTCCTAGGCTAGTCAGGAAAGGCAGACGCTTTACCACTTTGTGCCACTGCTCCAGCCCCAAAAGGGTGTTTCTTGATCTTGTTCCCACCCTTGCCCCCTTTTAATCTTCTTGCTAACTGTCCAACTGGTCAGTCCCATGTTTTCATACTGTGACTGCCCCCCCCCCCAATTTCATGGTTTTTCACCTATGGGCCCTTTGAGTTAGGGGTCTATAGCAGGTAATAGAGATCCCATTGGTAAACTACTTTAACATGTTCAGTCAAAGCCCATTCAGGCTGGGGCCAGAATTAGGATCTAACATATACATCCTGGAAACAATAGACAGGGTTGAGGGATCATCCTACAGATGTTTAAAGGCCACACCATGTGCAAAGCTCTGGAAAACAGCTGTGAGTTACACTGAAGAGGCTGCTGCACTAATGTCTACAGAACTCAAGTGCAAGGTCCAGAGGTGCACTCCTCAAGCAGGCTGGAAGTATTCACCCCTAGGTAATTGGAGATGTTATGACAAGAAATGAATGAATTTCATAAGATGTTTTTATTAGTAAGCAATATAAAATCTGAATCCAAGTGGCATTAATAAGTCAATGTATGAACACAAAATAAAGCCTCCAAATGAGATAGGCCTTAGGGATTACTTTGGGGCTATGGCTCCCCTTTTTGTTCTTATTGGCTCTTCCTGCAAGTCTCAGCTTCATTTTCAAGCTGATTTCCATATGGGTGACTGTAATAGTTCATTCTGTGCATCAAATAGCCATGAGGAGCAAATCAAACATCATTGCATGTGTTTGGGAGGGTGTTTCTGGCTGAGATTATTAGTATTTGACTTGGTGAACCTTTTAAAGTACCTATCTCTGCCTATAGTTGAGCAAAGCCAACTTGTTGAGGGCCTGGATTGGGCAAGAAATGGAAGGAAAATTGACCTATTTTCTGACTGATTCTTAACTTGAGATACTGCCTCATTTTCTGCCCTCAGACTGGGATGTATACTATCAGCTTAGCTGGTTCTCAGGTCTTGAAACTCTACTTTGCACAAGGCAGAGTATGATGATATTTTTCCCTAATAACCTGGGTCAATCCTTCATGATCTATTTATTCTTATAAGAACATATAGTTATACTACTACACAAGTCAAGGGCCTGAGAGGTAACTCAATGGGTCAAGTACATGCTCTGCCTGCAGGAGACCTGGGTTCAAACTCCAACAAGAGCACCTGTGGGGTGGTCTTCTAGCAAAAGACTCTGAATATTGTTGATGTACCCTAAAATGAACATGTGTGTGTATATATACAACTTTAGAGTTAATCTACGACTCTAGAGTCTGACTTCCAGTCCAACCTCCAGTCCACAGATTCTACTTCAGTGAAGCATACAAAATACAGTCACAATTTTTTATATTTGCCCTATTTTCTCTACCTCCTGCCTTTCTTAGTCCCAAAAGGATAACAGACAACTTACAGTAGATAATATCATACATCAGGAAACTCAAATTTTTGAGACTGGAACCTTTTATAGTGGGTCCTAGCCAACCTTTTCTATATTTTTCCCTAAAAGAAATCTTTATTAGGGCTGGAGCTATAGCGCAATGGTAGGGTGTTTGCCTTGCATGCGGCTAATCCAAGATGGACTTCATTAAATCCCTGGCGTCCCATATGGTCCCCCAAGTCAGGAGCCATTTCTGAGGGCATAGCCAGGAGTAACCCCTGAGCGTCACAGGATGTGGCCCAAAAAACAAGCAAACAAAAATCTTTATTATGTTGAGCAGCAGATAAAGCTAACCCCTGTTCCAGAATTAACCCTTCATGTGTAGAGAAGAAGGTTCAATTAACGTGTACTCTCTGTCTTCCTTTTTGTTCACTATACAAACATGCATAATAAAATAAGATGTATTGTCAGGAGAAACTATCTACCCAGTACCCATTGGATAAGGGTTAATAACTAAGATATACAAGACACTGATAAAACTTAGCAAGGAAAAAAAATCTAAACCCATCCAAAAATGGGGAGAAGAAATGAACAGACATTTATTTCCTCAAAGAAGATATACAGCTGGCCACAGGCACATGAAAAAATGCTCCACATCACTAATTATCAGAGAGATGCAAATCAAAACAACAATGAGGTAGCATCTCACACCACAGAGACTAGCACACATCACGGAGAACAACAACAACCAGTGCTGGCATGGATGTGGGAGAAAGGGACTCTCATTCACTGCTAACTAGTCCAGCCTTTTTGGAAAACAATACAGATATTCCTCAAAACGCTAGGAATTGAGCTTCCATATGATCCAGCAATACTGCTCCTTTGAATATACCCTAAAATAAGATTTAAAAAAATCACTATGCAGAAAAGCACTTTGCATTCCTATGTTCATCACAACAAGATTTATGATAGCCAGAATCTGGAAGCAACCCAAGTGCCCAAGAACAGATGAGTGACTAAAGAAACTGTGGTACATCGACACAATGGAATACTATGTAGCTGTTCTGAAAAAGTCATAAAATTTCTTTATACATGGATGGACATGGAGATTTTTATACTAAGTGAAATGAGTCAAAGGGAGAAGGATAAACATAGAACAATTTCACTCATTTGTGGGCTATAAGAAAATAAAAGATAGTATGTTAATAATACATAGAGACGATAGAAATGCAGGCCAGCAGGACCAGTTCATAGTAGGAAGCTTGCCACAGAGCAAGTTTTGTGAGTGCAGTTAGATAGAGATGGTCCCAGTATGACAATGGCAGTGGAAAATGATCGCTCTGACTGGATAAGACTCAGGTGCCAGAAAAGGATAAAGTAATATGCATGATTCACTTTCATTAAAATTAGTGCAAACCACAGTGTCAAAGGTGGGGCGAAAGGGAAGAGAAAAAGAAAGAAGTAAAATGTCTTCCCCAGAGTCAGGGTAATGGGGAGGATATCTGGGAACATTGGTGGCAGAAAATCTGCACTGGTGAAGGGTGGTGGACATTGTATGACAGAAACTTAATCAGGAACAATTTTGTAACCATGGTACTTAAAGTAATGATTAAAAAATAAGATGTATTGGCTAGAACTCAACTCCCATTGGTAACCATATGGAGAATATATAATGTTGAAAAAAATTTGTACTCTTGAAAAGCTTTTTAACTGAATAAATAATTTGAGGCCAGAAACGTGATTTCATGGCAGAGTGCCTGCCCTGAAAGCATGACACCTCAGGTCTGATTCTTGTCACTGGCCCACCTGCCAGGTGCATTCCTTCTTGTGGCCCTACCATCCATGGGACCCTGTACCACAACTAAGTGTCTGATCCCAGTCAAGCACTGCAATCACATGTGTGTGGGCAGCATAACCAAGTATGCAATCCTCAGTCATAACAACAAATAAAGCACATAAAAATGAACAAAACAAACTAACTCTTAGATTATCACAACAGAATGATGGACACCAGAGAGGAAGAGGGGGAAATGGATGGGAAGGTTCACAGCAGCACAAAGAGTCAGTGTAGGACCCCGGGTGAAAATTAGATTCATTAATGTCAATGACCACACCTATCTGTGCTTAGGGGCTACTTCTGACCCTGTGCTCCTGGTAGAACTCAGGGGACCATTTGTCGTAAAAGAATAAAACCAATGTCACCTTGTGCAAGGGAAGCACCTTAACCTTTAATCTCTCTGGCCCAAAATTAGACTTTTGATGGAAATTATAATGTGGCATGAATGGATGTTGACTAATAATGTAACATATACAAATACTGATTTATAATCTTCTTCCTAAAACCTATATGTAATGTTATAATATGATAAGACAAAGCTTATAACCATATAATGTGATTGATATAAGTCAATGTTATAAACAAATGTTATTTCAATGAAAATTGAAATAAGTTGGGACCAGGGAGATAGCTCTAATATTAAATACTTGATATACAAGTCAGAACCCTGGATTCAATCCCTAGCATCAGAGGTCCCCCAAGTATAGCACTAGGAGTGTCTCCCCAAATAAATATTTTATTTATTTAATTTTTTAAATATTTGAAATGATACTAATAAATAAAAGCTATTTCTAAGTGAACATCCAGTTCTTTATATACAATAATGCTTCTACTTGTAAAATATGCAGGAACAAAAAATGATTCAGAGAATTAATTCCCAATTCTCTTTTCAGAATGAATTTAAAATATTTCTCTTGTATTAATCTACAAGAAAAATATTGTAGAAATTAGGAGACACCACTAAGGGTTGTGAACAAATGTTTCTAGAAGCCAGCAGAAACCATGAGATGGAAAAAAAAATGGGAAAGAAGAGTATTTCATAGCAGCAGGAGAAACAAGGCATTAAAACTTTTCTCTCCATGCCAATATTTGCAAACCTGACCCAGAGTCAGAGTACCTGCCTCATCATACTAGAATCCTGCAGTATTTCTACAGAAATGATCATTGCATGGGAGCGGCAGGCAATTCTGAAGGTCATTTCACCTCAGAAATATGAGTTTCTTCCCATGTTCACTAAGTCAAGATAGAATCTAGGAGTATTGGTGTCTTGTAGGGGACTGTCATCAAATGGGGGTGGCTATGTGCTAGAAGGACTTCACCTCCCAATGCTAAGCCCTGAAACATCATCTCATCTCTATCACCTTGGCCATTTCTGTTTAAGACATTGATTTTTTGTACTATTTTATCTTTCCTGTATTTTATCTCTTGCATCTCCAGCATTCTTCTCTAGACAAAAGGTGTTTTCTGTTAGTGTGAGGTAAAAACCACTATGAGTCTAGATATATCTTTATTAAAGCCAACACAACTACTGTAAAAGGGAATACATATTTATTTTAGGCAACATCTTGGCCTCTGTTTCTATTTGCCTGAGTATGGTTAGTTCCTTGTACTTTATTCCTAAAAACACAAATCTTCCACATTTTTTGCCTCATGTGTAATCTCAAGTCAGGCATCAGTGCTGTTACTACCTCCTATTTACATTGCATTAAGTCTTTTATCCATTCCCACCACAACAATAAAAATATACTTCCTGTTCATTGATAATTAGATGTTTTGCTTCACTTGGATTTCCTCCAACCATCTTCTGTTCAGATTCAGCTCTTATAATTAATTATCCTCTTGCTGAACAACTAAAACCTGAAGTCTGACCAAAGTACATCTCATCCCACACAGATGTCCTAGTTACTCCACAAAAGGTTAATTAATCATAAGAGGTGCTTTAGAACAGGAGGCGCTGGAAGAAATTCAGACCTAGTTTCTGGCAACAGTGAAAAACCACTACTGTGCCCATGTGATTGAGCTCACACTGAGAGAGACTCATTTGAATGGAACAAAGATCCAACAGCACAAAATAGCTGGTGGGGATAATATTATGCCCCAAATAGTGGAGTGAGCCACTTCCCAGTAACTGATGATTCAGAATCCCATATTGCCAGGGAGGGAAGGTCGGTCCTGTTTATCTTCATTTCACTGAGGTTCCTGAGATTCATGAATCACCACAGTGAGTGAAGCCATCTTCATTGTTTTCCTGTCTTGGGCTCCACATTGTTTCCTTACATGAACGAACCCTCATCTCCAGCCGAAGCAGACAGCACACAGGCTTCCAAATGTACCTTACACATTTCCAACTGTTCTTCCTCCTTGTCCAAGATTCGCCTTGCCTTCTCCCACCTTCTAGCAGAGGCCAATAATTCACTCAGGGCCAGTCAAATAGCGCTCATCAATCTCCCCTTAGAGAGAGACTGAGTCTAAGCCGCGGGCAGTCCTTCCTCTGTTGATGGGAGGAGCAGCTGCAATAGCGGGTGCTGAGTAATGGAAAAAAAAAGATGCAATATTGGATCTGGCAAATGGGTGACTTTGAACAAATTGTCTGATGCCTGGAATCCTCAGCTTTCTGTTCCATAAAATGGGGAGAATAATAAATACTGTGTAATCTTAATTAAGAAAATTAAACCCAATATGGCACTTAAATTTGCCACTTGTTACTTCTCAGCACATCTTTCTTCATTTATGGACCATTCTTGTATTTGCATTTTCTGGTTCCTTGAACAAATTATGTGACAAAGAGTCATCTGAGTAATTCTTAAAATAATAATCCTAAGGCCAGAGCGATAGCACAGCGGTAGGGGCATTTTCCTTGCACGTCCAGGACAGACCTTGGTTCAACCCCCAGTGTCCATATGATCCAAGCCAGGAGTGATTTCTGAACACATAGTCAGGAGTAACTTCTGAGCATAACAGGGTGTGGCCCAAAAAAGCAAAAAAAAAAAAAAAAAAAAAAAGAGAGAGAGAGAGAATAATTCTGACAAAAATCCTCAACCATTGCAAAATGAGGAGATGGGTCCATGTTTCTGGGAAGATGATGGTCCACACTGTGAATTTATAAATTCATTAAAAGTGGTTTAAGAAACATTGAGTAGGGGGGAAAAGGTCAGATCTAAAAACCCAAGCCAAAGTCAATAATAATAGAATTATGAAACCCAAACTATAACAAGCAAAATATAAAATGGACCTGTTACAATAGGGGGAGGTATGGAACACATTCGGGGAACTATGGTGGAGGGAGGTCAGCACTGGTAGTGGGAATGGCCCTAATTCACTGTCACTAAATGCTTGAAATACAGCTGTGAAAGACTTGTAATTCACAATGGTCTCAATAAAATATTTTTAAAATAAATAAAAAAAGAAAAAAGAAATTTCCAGACCCCAGAAAGGAAACCCTCCAGCAGTGAGGCTGGATTCTAAGACTCTAAATTCATCTGTGCAGACCCTGTCTGCCTACAAGTGTCAAGCTCCATTCCCCCTGGTGCATTCAGGACCAAGGACATTTCCCCATACTGATAATTGGGAAAGAACCAGTCCTGGGCTGATGATCAGACACATTTTATTCCTTTACAACAATGTTTATATAGGACAAGAGGAACTGGGATATGTGGGATGGTAGGACATAGCAGAAACCTAACCAGGGGCAAGTGAGGGGCCAGAGAAAAGATAAGCATAAACATTGGGGCTTAGGAATGTCTCGGGTTGATAGGTATTATCTAACACTCCTTTAACTAGAGCTGCCCTCCGATCCCTAGTTCCTTTGTGTGCCTCTCCTTCCCACCCCCTCCCAGGCAAGGCTTTTATTCCAAACCTCAGACCCCTCCCAAGTGTGGGTGGGTCCTACCATTCAGGTGGGATAAACAGAAAGTTGGAGGTGGGATACCCACACTTTCCTGTCCATGGAGCAGTGTCTCCAAGAGTTTTGCCTCAAGGAGAATCCCCAGACAGTTGCTCTATGACAGGGGTGGCGAACAAGTTAACACAAAGAGCCAAAATTTTAAACTATGAGTGTCAGAGAGCCACACCACGCAGTGACCTGCCGAAACAGACAAACACTCACACAAAAGCATATAATTTTAACAATAACATATTAAACACATATTGCATTTTGCCATTTTGAGTGAGGGTCAAAATCCTGCAGTGATGGTGAGGGTGTGCTGTGTCCTCCACAGTAAGAACTCACGGCAAGATATGACGCAACATGTGATACACCGTCGCTGGCCCGTGCAGTTGTTTCCGAGGGATGGGAGATGGGAGGACGCAGCCTGCGGGCATGACTCCTTGCTCGGAGATCTCTCCTCAGAGATCCCTCCTCAGGAGCAGCAGAACAAAATCCAAGCTTGGCAAAGAGCCACAGTATACAAAATAATGAGAAGAGGCAAAGAGCCGCATTCATTTTGGCCAGGAGCCGCATGTTCGCCACCCCTGCTCTATGAGGTTCTGCAGAATAGTTGCTCACGGGGTTCTGTCTGTCAGAAGGTTCAGGAACAGCATCACAGGGTGAATTCAACACCATCCATCATATCTAAGAACTGGAAGATGTATTTTTAGTGACTGAGTTGGACTGGGAAGACTTGACTCAAAGGGGTAACCCAGCTTCTGGCTTCTCTCACCCAACTGAAATATTTTTCTATTAGCAGAAAATTTTCCTGGAGAGTGAAAGAGACTACATGTAAACTTCCAGAAGCTTTAGGACCACACACAAAACAACAACAACAACAACAACAACATAAGAATACATCTCTCAGAGCTTGGAGGGATGAGACACTCTGGTCTCACAGCCCTATTTGGTTCATTGTCTCTCATTAGAGTTCACCTGGTTTTCTCCTTAACTATTACTCAAAGCTCCTGGATGCCAAAAACTAGTTTTCTGCATTTCATAGTTTCCTGAGTACCTGACACAGAACTGAACTGTCCCACTAGATGAGCCTACTTGATCTTTTCTCTGGATTATGTCCTATGTCTACTTCTTAAACTTGATTATAAAAGATGTTTCGAGACAAAATGCTTACAAAGCCATTGCACACATCTTCAAATGCCTGCCCATCACAAAGTCTCAATCCCCTTCTTTACAGTCTATTGGACCTTCTTTTTCCTCATCTCTCATCTTCTCCTTCCTCCCTTAACTTCAGTTTTGGCATCAGAATTCAGCCTGTTTCTTTACTTTGTTTCTTTCTATTTAAAAAAAAATAAGTGGAATCATCAGTCTTTTTTTTTCATCTTCTTATGTATTTAACTTAGCATAAGCCCCCATCAATACCAGCATAAATCTATGAGCATAAATTAATGCCATCAATGCTGTTGCAAATGGTTTGAGCTCTAATTGAAGCTATATTCAGTGGATTCTCAGTCAACATTGAGAATTTCAGAAGGCTGTTTCCCCTGCTAAATGATTTATTCCATCTCTCTGGGAAGCCCTTGTGGAAGTAGAACATCAGTGAGTTTAAGAAAAGGAGAGTGAGAATGGAGAAAAGAAAAGGTTAGGAAATGTTTCTACCTGTTGAAAGACAGAGAGCCCTTGTCATTAGAGAATGCAGTTCTAGAAACAAAAAGGTATTCATTCTAATGTTGGCAGCAACTGGCAGTGCTGTCTATGGAAATATTCAGATATTTCCAATTTCCCTGTCCACCTTATTTATTTTGTTCTCACTTGTAAGTTAGCCTTGAAATAAGAGTCTAGGGAAGATTTTCTTCCTATCCAACATGTCAGCCTATAAAACATATTGATTGAAGTAAAGAACATTTTGTATTCACAAAACCTTTATTCAGGGGCTCAATTTTTCCCAAGCATGAGTATACTCCATCTTCTGAGATAACAGGGTACTTATCAATTGTCTTCATTTTAACTAAGCCAAAATGGAGTCAGTAGAGTCAGATATCAAGTTCAGCTGAATAGAATTGAAACCTAATTCCATCCTTATTATAATGTAATCATTATAATTATCAGTCAACGTCATTTTTTTATGCCAACACAGCTCAATGCACAGAATTCTTCCAACACCTGAAATACAGCCAGGGAGACAATGTCTAATATTAAAAAATATCCTGCAACCACAGTACTGTTTTTAAAAGCCTTAAAATAAATCCCAAGTTATTCATAATGAAAATAAATCTCAGAATACAAGATAAAAATGATTTCTGCAGCTGCTCCAGTAAACAATCAGAAAATTTGGGCCAACTCTTAACTATTCAGACTGATGTTGGATATGAAAGAGGAGGCTTTGTTATGTTTATGTATGTGTGTGTTTAAACACATAATTTTATCTATACTCAAGAAAGTCTAATAAGTAGGCATTATCAGATTCTAAAAGAGAACATTCTCCATTTCAAGAGTTTTAAACCACCTTCTGGTTATACTTACTTTGTCAAATGAGCAAGAGTTAAAGGCTTGAACAATTTTCTCACTGTTCTAAAGTGATAGAGCCCATGACCTATATGCACACTCAGATCTAGTTCAATATGAAAATAAACATGTAACTATATACATGCATCAATCTTTCCTGCATCCCTGGTTATATTATTAAGCTGTGCATGAGCATTAACTGAAGCTTCCAGAGTCTTCCAGAATCTCCCAGGTAAAACTATTCTTCTGTGTTCATGGAGAACATGAAGAGGTCTTCATAAGGATGCACCAACTGATGATGCAATGTATTCCTAAGTTTTCCCTAAAAGGATGGAAAATCAGGGGCTGGAGTGATAGTACAGAGGTAGGATATTTGCCTTGCATGCGCAGACCTGGGACAGACCTGGGTTTAATCCCCAGCATCCTACATGGTCCTCTAAGCCTGCCAAGAGTGATTTCTGAGTGTAGAGCCAGGAATAACCCCAGAGTGCTGCCAGATGGCCCCAGAACAAAAAAATAACAAAAAAAAAGGAAAAGCAACAGTGAGCTCAAGAGATCATCTTCTCTCTTCAGGCTTGTAAACCAGTGTAATGGTCCATTGTAAACACATACACAAATGCACAGCATTCATAACACCAGACTTTTTAACAAGCAGTAATTTCCAGGAGATGTGGGGATAATAGTATAAGGACACAAGGGATAGAAAATTATGAGTAGATGGAGGACAGAGAACTTTTAGAATGGTAAAAATAGTATAACAGTGGGTGCACATCACTCTTTGCAGAAACAAAAATAGGTAATACTCAGAGAGAACACTAATGTGAAATCTGTGCTCTATATGATTTACAACATGTCAATGTACATTCATTAACCAGACAGATATGCCACTCACGTAGGGTGTTAATAATGGGGGACACTGTGTACATGTTGAGTTAGGAAGTAGATAAGAAACTTGTAACTCCCTCTCATTTTTGCTGTGAATCTGAAAGTGCTCCTAAACACGGTGAAGACTGGCAAAGGGGCAGGAGGAAAAGTACCCCTGCAAGAGATGCCATAGCAACAATGGGCACATTTGTGTAACTTGGAAATATTGCTGCCCTAACAGTTTGGAATGATTGGCATTGGGTATCAGAGAAGTTTAGGTTCAAGTTCTTAACTCTGTGATTTACTGGATACAGCTTCTTTAGAGAGCTGGGCAAGTTCTCTAATCTTCATCTTCAACCGGTAGAATAGGTGAAATAATAGCTTTATTGGGAGAAGTAAACCACTCAAAGTACACCGAGGGGAACTGAACCTTTCTTCAGTGTGTTTTCTTGGACTTTCTGACTTCCTTATCTACCAAGGTATAGTTTTTGCATAAAGTACCACTGGATAGACCAGTGAATACCCCCTCTTCTCTCTAGCCCCATTTTGTTCACTTTTATGAATGTAAATGCCCCTTCAAAATACAAAGATTTCCTCTCCCAAGCCCTCATTAAGGTTTACAGTTCTGCTGGAGAGATAGCATGGAGGTAAGGCGTTTGCCTTGTGTCCAGAAGGACAGTTGTTCGAATCCCAGCATCCCATATGGTCCCCCGTGCCTGCCAGGGGTGATTCCTGAGCATATAGGAAGGAGTGACCCCTGAGGGCTGCCGGGTGTGACCCCAAAAAAAAACAAAACAAAAGAAAAAAGGTTTACAGTTCCAACTACTAAAGATGGGCTAGAAAATTTCAAAATATAAAGTATTCTCCAAATCTCTGTCCAAACCACGGGAAGCATTCTGGATCTGCCCTCAGGTCTGAGAGTGGATGTAAACTTCCTAAGCTCCCACCCTAAGAATTCAATAATCTCCAGAAGACCAAGAAGAAGCAAGTTTATTGTTTTGCTTAAAGGAACAATGTACAACTCAAAGTTCCAAGGAAAGAAAACATTGTTTGGGTGCTTAAACAAATACCAATAATCTCCCCTAGGGCAGGTTTTCACCATCTAATAGTGTTTCCAGAAGAAATAAAAAGGACACATTTTCTTTGTCATTTATCAAGAAGATGGGTGCTTGCTGGATGCTTGATAAGCTACTAAAGAGGACTAGGTTGACCCCGTGTGGAAAAAGCTGGGAGAAAATAAAATAAGATCATTTTAGACTTCTTTAGCATCTTACTCTATCTGCATCGGGGCTTACTCAAACTCATTTTGTGCCATTATTTTAGATCAAGAAAAGCTGTGTTGCTTAAATGCTTCTGGCATTCCTTGTGCAGTGAAGCAGTGGTAGGATAACATTTGCACAATTATGTATTAATCTATGAGAGTTAGAGAGAAAGGAACTTGTGTAGTCAGAAGGAGCATGAATGACAAACACTGAATGATTTCTTTCTCTCATCTCTGGGGTACGAATAAAGAATAGAAAAATAACAAATACCCAAAAGCAGTAGAAACTGAGAACTGATCTTCAGTAGAAAGTCCACCACACAGAGAAGAAAGGATTGGGAAGAGCACAAGAGTAGAGCAACAGTGATGTGGTTAGGGAAACACATGATCTGCTGATGAGTGAATGATGGAATTTTTGTGTAGGAAACCCTACTACTAACCTTAACACTACAATTAACCTTTACTCTAACCTTAACCTTAGCCTAACCATAATCCTAACACAAACCCTAATCTTAACCCTAAACTAACCATTAACACTAACCCTAAACTAACCAGTAACACTATAACTGTAACCTTAAATATAACCCTAACCATAAACTAACCCTAACCCTACCACTAACCCTAACCCAAATCTTAAACTACCAACGCTATCCTAAACCTAACTACTAATCCTAAACCTAACCCAAACACTAATCCTAACCTAACCACTAACACTAACCCTAACCTAATTCTAAACCTAAAAGGTTAAACTCTAACAATTAACACTTAACAATTAACAATTAACACTAACCCTAAATTAATCCTAACCTTAACCCTTCAAGTAAACCTAACTGTACCACTAAACCTCACCCTAACCCTAACACTAACCCTAACATTTACTCTACCCCTAGCCCTAAACCTAACACTAACCCTAAAGTAAACCTAACCCTAACACTACTACAAACCCTGCCCTACCACTAAACCTAATCTAACCACTAACCATAGCCCTACACTAAACCTAGCCACTAATCATAACCATAACCCTACACTAAAGCTAACCACAAACCCTAGCACTAAACCTAACCCTAAGCCCTAACGCTACCACTAGCCCTAGCCCTAACCCTAACCTAACACTAACCCTAACAGTAATTCTAACCCTAAACCTAAGATAACCCAACCACTAACCCTAACTCTATCACAAACAATATTATAAACATCAGTGCCTGAATTAAAATAGTTTTTTTTTAATGGGGGAGGGTGTGACTAGGGAAGTTCTTAAAAGCAAACCTCCAGAAACTCTCAATGGAAGATATGAAGAGACTTTGAAGGAGAAAAAATGGTTTTAAAGGAGGGAGAACCATGGCATTTTAAATAATTTCAGGGATTGGAGTCACACCCAGCAGTGCTCAGGGCTTTCTCCTGGCTCTGCACCCAGGAATCACTACTGGCAATTTCAGGGGATCATATGGGGTGTTGAGAACCAGCTAGGATAAGCCATATGCCAGGCAGGTGCCTGATCCATTCCCCATACTATCTCTAAAACGCCTTAAAATAATTTTAATAAAAACAAAATCAAAATCTCTGAAACATATCTATAAATACAGATGCTGGACTACCTTTTTTGACAGTCTGCAATTTCATTTTCTTGATATAAACAAACTGATCTGATTGAATGCCAATCACCTACACACATTTATTGGGTCATTTTCACAGAGACTAAAATATTTTTCCTATGTGGGGAGAAAGGAACTCTCATTCACTGCTGGTAGGAATGCTTTCTAGTCCACCCTTTATGGAAAACAATTTGAAGACTCCTCAAACAACTGTAAATGGAGCTCCCATATGATCCAGCTATACCATTCCTAAGGATCCCAGAAACACAAAAACACAGTACAAAAATGCCTTCTGCATACCTATATTTATTGCAGCACTATTTACAATAGCCAGAATCTGGCAACAGTCCATAAGTCCAACAACAGATGAGTGGCTAAAGAAACTGTGGTGCAAAAAGTGGTACAAAACGTGCCATTAGAGAAATAACTACATTGAGAACTATCCTAACAATGTGAATGAATGAGGGAAGTAGAAAGCCTGTCTAAAGGACAGGTGAGGGTGGGGTGAAGAGGAGGGAGATTTGGGACATTGGTGATGAGAATGTTGCACTGGTGAAAAGGAATGTCCTTTACATGACTGAAACCCAACCACAATCATTTTTGTATCAAGGTGTTTAAATAAAGATATTAATTTAAAAAGAAAAGAAACTGTGGTACATATACACAATGGAATACTATGCAGTTTTCAGGGAAAATGAAGTTATGCAATTTTCCTATACATGGATAGACATGGAAACTATTATGCTGAGTGAAATAAGTCAGAAGGAGAGAGAAAGATACAGAATAGTCTCCCTCATCTATGGAATTTAAGAAAAATAAAAGACTTTATTGTAATAATACCTAAACACACTAGAGATGAGGATTGGAAGGATCAGTCCATGCTATCAAGCTTACCACAAAAGAGTGGTGAGTTCAGTGAGAGAACTACACTGACAACTATCAAGATAATGGTAGTGAGTGAGAGAAATAGAATGCCTGTGTCGAATACAGGCATGGAGTGGGGGAGGAGGAAGATGGGGGCATTGGTGGTGAGATTGTTGCACTGGTGAAAGGTAGTGTTCTTTTTTTTTTTTTTTTGGGCCACACCCGGTAACGCTCAGGGGTTACTCTTGGCTATGTGCTCAGAAGTCGCTCCTGGCTTGGGGGACCATATGGGACACCGGGGGATCGAGCAGCGGTCCGTCCAAGGCTAGCGCAGGCAAGGCAGGCACCTTACCTTTAGCGCCACCGCCCGGCCCCGGTAGTGTTCTTTTTTATAACTAAAATCCAACTACAAAAAATGTTTGTAATCATGATGCTTCAATAAGGATATTTGAAAAATAAAAAAATATCTTTCCTACTCATAAAATCTGGGCTACAATAGTGACTAGATATCTTAGGGTAACCTACAATTGGCAAATTTTATCTGTTCAAAAGACTCCACTTTGACACCACCACCATCCCCCCCAGTCATTTTCTGGTCAGGAAAGCAGAGCTTGCTCAGCAAAGGGCTTCTTCAGAAGAACTCACAGGCATTAATATCCCACAAAGCTACCCCATCTTCATGCTTGGCAACACAGTACATTCTGATACCCACACAAGCTCTGGCATGTGTCCACACAACATGCACAAGTGTATCCTGCAATTATTTCTATCAGTCTCTAGCTCCTCCTACCCGGGTCTAGGAGAAACAAACCGAACAAACTCACCCACATTTTTATTTTTGAACACACATCACCCCAGTGGGACCAACTTCGCTTTGAATTCTGCCCTTCCGTTACAGTGGAGATGGCAGGGGGGAAGGAAAAAGACCAGGTAATCTAGCTGGTTTAGTGGGTCATTGTAAATCTTGCCAACTTGAGAAGTAGCCAGTCCTATAGTTGATGGAAATAGCAACGGGGCAAAAAGCAAACTTATAAAAGGGGTGCGCAGCTAAGAAACTTCCTCTTTGACCCTTACCTGTGCCCTTGGCAGATGGCAGGAAAGTCATTCTGCCATCTTACCCACCTGGCTTGAAGACAAAGAAAAGTCAAAGAGACAGAGAGATGACAGGCTGCAAACCAGGAAGATAGTGGTGCATGTTGAGGGACAGAACCCCAGCATGGACAAAGGACAATGTAAAGGGAACCAACTAGGACCTAGTGTGAGCCTGAATATTTAAGACTGAGGAGTCCAAAACAATCTTTTTGGGGGGTTGGGCCACACCCATTAATGCTCAGGGGTTACTCCTGCCTCAGTCTTTAGGAATCTTTCCTGGTGGGCTTGGGGAACCCTATGGGATGCTGGGGATGGAAACTGGGTTGGCCATGTGCAAGGCAAATGCTTTTCCCCATTGTACTATCACTTCTGCCCCTCTCCTGAAAGTTTTTTAAATACCTTTTTTTTTTTTTCACTCTATAAGACGCACCTGACCAAAAGACACACATAGTTCTTAGTCGTTGAAAACAAGAAAAAAAAATTCTAAAGCAAATGGTACCAAGCCAGAGTTATAGCACAGCAGTAGGGCCTTGCATGAAGCCAACCCAGGAGAGACCCAATTCAATTCCCAGCATCCCATATAGGCCCCCAGCCTGCTAGGGTCGATTTCTGAGTGCAGAACCAGAAGTAACCCCTGAGTGATGCTGGGTGTGGCCCAGAAACCAATCAATCAATAAAGTTTAAAAATTAAAAAAAAATAAATGGTACAACACGAGATGCCATCAGGAGACGGTGGCTAAGAACAACCAGCCTGTGAGGCTTAAGTATTTTTACAATACCCCAGTCCACAGCTGGTTAAACACATTTACCTAAGTCTTTTATCTATTTTTAACAACAGAAAAAAATTTATATACCTTTTCATTAGTATAAAAAATACTAAAAGTTACAGCAGTGATCAAATAGTCTTAAACGAAAGCTTTATATGTGACGGTGAAAGTGCATTAACCTGATTGCTCATACTATGTGGTATGTCTGTGCAATAAAGGGGGCATAACACTGCAGATGTCAAGTGGTTAGTATTTGCTCTCCTCCCCTGCACTCAGGCTTCAGCTCCAAGCTGAAGTATTCACTCCATAAGATGCATAGACATTTTCCTCCATTTTTTTGGTCGGAAAATGTGCATCTTGTGGTATGAAAAATAAGGTAAATTAGGTTAACTTCATAAACATCTAGAGTTTTCTATGCTAATATTACACACAAAATTCAAGGACCCACTCAGGATCTAAACCAGTTTGGCAGGAACTCTTTGAGACACCCCCAAAAAAATACTCATCTAAGCAGAAGTATATGGAATCACATCTTGGGACAGATGCTAGAGCTCAAAGGACTTTACCTGTGGCCTTAGACAAGACAGCAACAACAGAACCTGAGAGGAAAAAGTGGCACCCACTTGTAGTGATTTGTGGCCACCATCTCTCCTGTCTTTCATGCTCAAGAAACAACAGCCAGCACAAACCTAATAACCTTTGCTTGAAGGGGTTTACAGAATAGAAGGGACAGACAAGGCAGTCTCAGGAAAGAGAAGCAGTGCTCAAGCGGAAGTGAGTAAAAGATCCCCTTGGAGTGCAAAGGGCACCTTCTAGCCCTGGAGGATGAATGGGAGTTTGTTTGAGAGGAAGCGGAGCAGGAGGCAGAGGAAGAGAGAAGAGTCCAGGAGTGGAGGGAGTAGATCCACCAGCGGTGAACTGTTGGGCTACAGGCTGAGGCCGCATTTACTAGCAGAAGGTTCTTGAAACCAGGGTAAAGAGATTCCACGGGTCACCGTTAGCTCACCCATCATGGTTCGTGGTAGAGTAATACCTCAAGCAGGAAAACAATCTGATTATATTCGCTGCTTACAAAAACTCTGGGAGCAATAAAAGGAATGAGTCGGAGCTGGCTTACAAGCTGGGAAAGCAGTTAAGAGGGGCTGAAAAGGGTGCAGGCTGAAGGCGGCCTGACTTCCAGGCACATTGTGAAGTTGGAAAGAAGTAAGACTCACCTGAGTCCTGCCGTCCTGGCTGCTATCACAGTGACTGCCCCATACAGAGGACGCAACAAGAGCCATGTTGAGGCAACAGCCTCCAAATATGCATTATTCTGTCCTGCTTGATATTAGAAAAATCACTGTTTGGGCCTTGTCATCGTCCCTGATGACATTGTCCAGGTCATTGAAAAACATTTGGAGTTCATTGCTTTTTGCAAACATGGGAAGGCCACTCAATTTCTGCCCAAGTGAGTGTGTTCCATTGCAGTCACTCTGTTTCTACTTTCCACAGGGCCTGCTTGGCCACTATTTCACTCCTGGCACTTGTTCATTGTTCCACTTTCTCAAAGTGAGTAAGCAAATGGCAATCAATGTTCCCAATAAAAGTTTCAGGTAATAATTACAATGACTGGAAATGCGCTCATTACAATAGGTCGTGCTGGGTTTGTTGTGATGCTACTAATCACACCAAGTTGGATGATTTCATGTAAATTGCAGGTACCTTTACTCCTGTTGGAATTGCTATTAATAGGTAATATCATTATGGTAATAGCTGCTTAAAGTATAATTTAAGGATTTCAAGTGATCTAAGCCAGATATTTAAAAACACTATAATAATCTCACAGAAATGAGCCAAAAAATACATCTCACATTTAAGAAAATTATTTTTAAAGAGAGACACCTGCAATTTACCCATAAAAAAGAGTTCTCTTACTTGTAGCTGGCTGATTACATGTATGCACATTTTGTAATTACTCAACAAAACAGGAATTCCCACTCTCAGAGGCTGAGTTCATCACTAATCCATACATGTTTACATATACACACCATAATCATGGACCATTGCGTGCCACCATTTATTTATCCATTCAACAAATACCAAATATTTTGCTTGTGCTGGACACTATGTTAAAAACTGAGCTTCTAGAAGAGAATAGAACGGGCCCATGAAACAGGAGCAGCAAGTATCCAGATAACTCTGATATTTCTTTATATTTCTGATATTTCTCAATACCTGGAAATAACTACCAGGCACTTTAAGGCTCTATAAGGTGATGTCTTTAAATAAATCTGGAGGTTTCCTCTTTGATTTAAAAGCAGTTGTAATAATTTAGTGGTAGAAGTTGTTATTTGGAGCTAGGAAAGACTCAGCTCCTCACACATGCAAAGCATGAGCTCTACCATTGAGTTCTCCCCCAGCTGAATGAGGTGGTTATTTAAGATGACTTTGAGAGAGAGAGAGAGAGAGAGAGAGAGAGAGAGAGAGAGAGAGAGAGATGTCTGCCTCAGAAGCAGGCAGGGTGGAGTGTGGGAAGGAAAATGGGGGCATTGGTGGTGGGAAATGTGCCCCGGTGGTGAAGGGTATTGGATACTGTACAACTGAAACTCAATCATGAACAACTGTGGAAAAAAAATAAACAACTGTACTATGAACAACCTTGTAACCAAAGTGTTTAAATAAAATAATAAGTAAATAAATAAACAGATGTTATATACAGGGTGCTGAAAAGTCTTATAGTCACACACACTACAGAAAATTCTCAGCATTTGCTAAAAGCTTCGACTTTATTATTCAGGAGACTAAGGTGATTATCATGCATTCTGTAATATGAAATAGCTCGTATTATTAAGCTCAGCCTCACAGTCACAAGTAAATCTCAAGATGCCAAGAAAATGACTGGGTATGGGGAAAGAAGATACCTACTAGGAGGGCCACAGGCAGGAGGAGGAAGGTGCTGAAGGCGCCTCTGTGAAGGGGCTGAGGAAAGAAGCAAGGTGAGTCCAAGTCTGGGACTACAGAGGAAGCAGCGAGCAGCTCTGGAGGATTGTCTGGGATAGACCAGTGCTTCTGCTTTCCTATGGAGAGCATCCCAGAGACAGGGTGTCAGGAGCCTAGCCAAAAATAATTCACAGAGGAACTTCATGTCAAGATTGGTCTTCACTGGGAAGCTAGACTTTCTTTGTAAAATTGTTTTTATTCATCATGATTTACAAAGTCAGTGCTAGCAGTTTGGGGTATTTAGTGCCCCAACTCGAAACCCCTCACCATGGCAACGTCTCTCTGCCAATATCCAACGTTCCTTCCCTGTCTTGCTCATCACTTTCACAATTTGTTTTAATTTACTCATTTCATTTGAGCTGCATGTTACTCTAGTGTTGTCTTCTATGGTGTTCTACATTGTTACTTCCTCTGTACATCAATCACCAAAGTGTACAAGACCCTTGACCAATGAATGGTCTTTTATGATGCTGCCTCCCTCCTCTCCAACCTTCCTTTCTTGGCATTCTCTCTTCCCTAATCTAAGGCTAATGGTTTGTTATCCCTAGTAGCATAATCTCCAAATAGCAGGAACACCAGGAGGAGAGGACAAAGGGAAAGAAGAACAGCTCCCGGAAGTGAGCCTTGTTTTCACACTTCCAATTTCCATAGCTGGCCATGGTCTTGGACTCTGCTTATGCAGACGTAGCCCTGCTTGAAGTCTGCAACCACCCCACGGAGCACTTCCCACTGCCTGAAGCCCAGAGCTCCTTGACCATCAACATTCAGGGTTTGAATCTTTCCCAATAAATCACTCTCTCCGGCTCTTTAATCAAATGTGACAAGTTGCAATGGCTGCATCTCTGCTCTGGTTTCCCTGAAAGGTCTTGCAAGCTAAGCAGGGTTAAGCTGAGTCAGTAACTTCTATGGAAGACACAAGAATGACACGGGAATGCACAAAAGGAATCAACAGAAAGCATGTGCCTCTTCCATGACTGCATCTCCCCTGGAAGAAGCAGGGTACCCTTGAGATCTGGAACCCCACTGTGGGCTGGGAGAGGCAGCCAAACTATTCTAAGTGGGCAAACAGGAAATGGGGCTTAAAAACCTATTAGAATTTTTCTCTCTCCCAAGTTGTATTCAAGAGGCAGAGAGAGCTGGAGCAGTGTCTAAGGCAGGATAACTTCCAATCAATATGGGAAACATTCTAGGCTTTATCAACATACCCATCGCTGCTGGAAATGAAGCTATGTTCAGCCTTTATTGTTCTGAATTTAACCTTCTCTCTCCCCAAACTTCTTTATCTATTAAACAGGAGCACTTGCTGATAAACTCTGCTTTCTTTGCATCTGATTGTGTTGTGAGGGCTCTGATTATTCTGTGGATTTGTTCAATAGAGAACAAGAGGGTCCCCTGTGTGTATTCTTACAATAATTAGTAAGGTTACAGAGATAACACCAAGCACTAGTCCTTGTTCATTGCATGCAGAAGGCCCCAGACCCTTCCCAGTGGGTGCATGGGGAATGAACCCACCACTTCACTTACCTTTCCAGAAGTAGCTCTGAGTATGGCTGGTTGTAGCCAAAAAAAAAATTATAATTAATATTCAAGTTTACCTAAGTACTTAATCATGGGAGGCACTCTTCTAAGAATTTTGTTAATACTAAGTCATTGTCTTTATTTTTTCAACTTTTTTTTGGGGGGGGGTTGTTTGGGTTTTTTTGTTTGTTTTTGTTTGTTTGTTTTTTTGGTTTTTGGGCCACACCCTGCGGTGCTCAGGGGTTACTCCTGGCTGTCTGCTCAGAAATAGCTCCTGGCAGGCCCGGGGGACCATATGGGACACCGGGGTTTGAACCAACCACCTTTGGTCCTGGATCAGCTGCTTGCAAGGCAAACGCCACTGTGCTATCTCTCCGGGCCCTATTTTTTCAACTTTTTATGGACTTACCATGAATGACAATGTTGCTAAGTAGTTCATGCTTGAGTTCCAGGTGTCCCATGTTCAAAACCCCTTCCCTTTGCCTGTGCCCACCCTCCACCAGGGTTCCCAGCTTCCACCCTTTCCCCAGCCCACCTCTATGGCAGGTACTTTTGATTATTTTTGACTTTTAAGCACTGTAGCTTCTACCACTGTTACTGAGAAGACATACTGTGAATCCCTTTTCTCCTCTCATGCCCTCCCCCAGGTGACCACTTCCCTATATCATTGTCACCATGTCCTGGTGTTCCCTTTCTTGGCTGATCACACCCCTCCCTGCAGGAGGGTTCTTCGTTCTGTTCTCAATAATTCAGTTTAAACTTCCCTCAACAACTCTGGGCAAATTAAGGAACTGAGACAGAGAGAGGGTAAGGGCCCCTTCTAAGGTCACATGAGAACAGCAGGCAATGTTGGGATTTAAGCCCAACCAACTGATTCCAACAGCCTCCTCATTCTCATTATGCCCCTTGTCCCTTTTGGTCTCACTGAGGTTTCTGATTCTGAAAGAAAGCTGGGAACCTAACAAATAACAAGGAAGATTGTCTTTAGAAGTTGAAGTTGGGCCACACCTGGTTGTGCTCAGGCTTATGCCCTGCTCTGTGCTCAGGGATAACACCTGACAGTGCTCCAGGAATATTTGTGGTGCTGGGGATCATACCAGGGTGAGCCATGTGCAAAGTAATTGTGATGCAGGATAACTTCCAATTAATCTGGGAAACATTCCAGCCCATACAAGGGAAAGATTCTTAATGAATAAAATTAAGGGACCCAAGAGAACAAAAGTCCCAGTTATCCATGATAGCTTGGAAGTAATAAAAAGGGGTTAATGAAGATCAGGGCAGATACTAAAAAAAGAAGATTCAATTTTTCTCCCTCTGACATAAGAAGGAATGATGGTGTGAAGATACAAAGGCTTGAGAGAGAGGCAAGAAAGGATCATTCATGTCACTTAAATTTCCTTTTCTCAACAAATCAGGGCATACGCCAGCTACCGTGGCCTCTTGTAGATCATTTGAGTTTGAGCCCTGGCTTGTCTGTATCAGCTACTGGGCTGGATTCCCCAGCAAATAAACATAAACAGGGCTCAGGAGTATTGTGGGTGCCAAGTCTACCTTGATGTAATATGGAAAATGTGTAATGATTTTCTGATTTTCTCCAGCAATGGCAAGATGGGTGTTTAGGAGTCAGATGGAAGAAAATGATTAGAAAACTTTCCCCAGGGTTAGAAAATGCTATTAAGATGAGATTTGTTATTCCATAGAGTGAAAAACCAAGCCAGGACAAGCCTGAAGTGCAGACTGATGGTTAATAGTACCAACACCAGCATCCAGTGTGGGGTCTGCCCTCACCATTGCCATTTGCTAATTGGTGACTCTAGATAGATACATGACCTCTTGATAACTCTATTTTAATCTGGCAATGGAAATAGTCCTTGAACTTCCAAGGTTTTAAGGTTTCAAGGATTAAGTAAAATATATAAAGCCTCTGTCCAGTGTCTAAAACATAATACTTCCAAAGCTGTTGCAATGATTAAGTAAAACAGAAAACCCTTTCCCAGTATTGAAGACATAATATATAGTCAATAATATTAAGTCTTATTTAGGCTCAAACAATAACATCACCAATCCTTCCAGCTGCCTCACTAATCAGCATTTACTACTGTAGGCATGACACCTCACACATATACACAAATGCAATAAGTCCTGTAAGAGCTACACTCAGTCATCATCAGCCATAACTTTATATTGTCCAGCTGTGCTGACTAGTTCTGCCTTTCAGATACAAGCAAAGTTTTGGTGTAATGATCTATGCAAGTAGGGACAATAGCCAATAGTATCCTGTTTAATGCCAATAAGACCTTGACCTTTCATGTTTTCCATGTCAGCCTTCCTCTCATAAAACAACTCAAGGTTCCAATTCTAGCTAAAGTCAATATTAAATTAAACCTAAATTCAGAAAATACTATCCAAGTCTTGCTCGAGCAAGCAATGTTGACCCCTTCTAACCGTTGTCATGGGCTCCAACTTGGATAACCATCTGCCTTTTGAATTGTCATATTCTATTCAATGTCACTTCTCTTTTTATTATCTTTGCTGTAAGTTATAATTGGTCCTTAAGCTTAGGTTCTTTTTTTTTTGTTTTGTTTTTGGGTCACACCCGGCAGCACTCAGGGGTTCCTCCCAGCTCTGTGCTTAGAAATCACTCCTGGCAGGCTTGGGGGACCATATGGGATGTCGGGATTTGTACCACCA
Organism: Suncus etruscus; assembly: GCF_024139225.1. NCBI lineage: Eukaryota > Metazoa > Chordata > Mammalia > Eulipotyphla > Soricidae > Suncus > Suncus etruscus. Next base: position 110,704,612 of record NC_064852.1, on the reverse strand, counting down.
ACCTTCTGCATGCAAGGCAAGTGCCTTACCTCCATGCTATCTCTTCGGTCCCCAAAGCCAATTTTTTTTTTTTTTTGGTTTTTGGGTCACACCCGGCAACGCTCAGGGGTTACTCCTGGCTCAATTCTCAGAAATTGCTCCTGGCAGGCTCAGGGGATCATATGGGATGTCGGAATTCAAAGCACCGACTTTCTGCATGCAAGACAAACGTCTTACCTCCATGCTATCTCTCTGGCCCCTGAGCTTAGGTTCTTATTCTTCATAAGTCAAAGATTTTCTTTGAAGTATAGAATCTACTCTTCAAACCCATATTCTCCCATGAGCTCACATCTTGCCTACTTGCCTCTAGTCTCTTTGCTTGCTTAGTCCTGCTCTGAAGAAGCCCATGTTTTCTATTGAATATATGGGCATGTCTTTTTTGTTTTGGTTTGGTTTGGTTTTTGGTTTTGGGTCACACCCGGCAGTGTTCAGGGGTTACTCCTGGCTCTATGCTCAGAAATCACTCCTGGCAGGCTCGGGGGACCATATGGGATGTCGGGATTCGAACCACCGACCTTCTGCATGTAAAGCAAATGACTTACTTCCATGCCATCTCACCAGCCCCATCTAAACAAGTTTCATTCCACAAAAACTACCTTGTGTTCACGTGTATCTCCTTTGTATATCTTAAATGTATTCCCTTAACATCTATAACTCTTTTAGAACATCCTCATATAGTGACAATTTTGCCCACTGGCTTTGTTATTTGATTGTTTGATTTTCTCCCTTTGAGATCTGTTTTATAAGCAATACTGGTAGAAGAGTATCTCTGTATAGATTTCATGTTTGAACCAAATTACAGGAAATGTTGGACTTTATTCGTCGGCCCCCAGATGCACTAACAATATCTTGTGGCATTGCTTCTCTTTTTGCATAGGCACATTAAAATGGGAAAATATACATATGCAAACAAGTTCTTATCTAATAGAGATAGGAACACAAATTTGGTAATGTAATTAGGCCTTTTACCCTGGACATTGGCATAATGATTTGGCTTAGGCCTCAGAAGAATGGGCATTGCCCACACACACCTGAACAATGGATACCATCTATGGAAACAACCACAATTGTCTTTAACATTACCAGGATCCAAGCCTCTACCAGGGAAGACCTACCACTGCTTTGGCATTGACTTACTCCAAAGAGTGCTCCCAATACCTAGACGACTCAGCAACAGTCTGCTTGCAGGGCAGATCACTCCGCATTTAACGGTATGCTGAAACTAGAGGATGCTCCACATCAACCTGACATCGATGAAAGAAATGAACAGAATCCAGAATCTTTAAATATAAGAATCTGATACCAACAATAGCTAAAGTGTGAAAAAGTTTCACTGGGACCACAGAGAATGACTCAGGTTGGACAGACTGGTATACCTGGAACCCAGAGTCGGTCTTATGCCAATAAACTTCTGGGGTGAGGCCTTTTTGTAATCAGGTCAAGAATTTTTTTCCATTTTCCCCATTTTTCTGGACCTATGCAAACAACGGCAATTGCCACTCTCACACCTTTACTATATTTTTTTATTCTTATCCTTTAAGGAAAAAAAATACAATTTACTGAACTTAAAAACAAATAACTATAGTAGAATGCCTGTCTCGAATACAGGCAGGGGATGGGAAGGAGGGAGAGGGGAATGTTATACTGGTGAAGGAGGGTGTTCTGTTTATGACTGTAACCCAACTATGATCATGTTACTTAAGTAAAAAACATATTTTAAAAAAAAAAGAAAAAATAAAATTTTTTTCCTCAATAAAAAAAACTACCTTGAAAATAAATAGATAAAATGTGATTAGAAGACAAGTGCCTTATACATTTAAACATAATACGTAGCTCCATTCAAAACTTTCTAAGAACATCTGGAATTTTAAGGTGAAACTTTTTTTTTTCTTGTTCTGGAAAATAGAAGTAATGAGAATGCTAATGACATTGGCTCCATGACATGTCTTTCTTGAGATTCCCTGTTGACTGTTGTCTCCCTCCAGACCACGCCTCTTGTCCTTGACCATGTTCTCTTCTTCCACACACAGGTGAGCATATTTTCTGTTTCTTCAGCAGCATTTAACAAGCTCTTAAAATAGAGTCATCTCTCAAAACTTTTTGATTGACTAAAGATACTATTTGTTGAGTTAATTTATGTAGACAATGGGATGAGGTAGGTAACAGAATAATAAGTAGGACAGTGTGAGACAATACGGAGTGAGGAAGGACTAAGGTTATGAGAAAAAATAAATATCTTCTTAAGGCGGGGCCAGTGCAGTGTCACAAGCAGTAGGGCATTTGCCTTGCACGTGCTAACCTAGGGTAGACTACGGTTTGATCCCATATGGTCCCCCAAGCTCGGAGCAATTTCTGAGCACAAAGCCAGGAGTAACCCCTGAGCTTCACCGGGTTTGGCCCAAAAACAAAACAAAACAAAACAAAATCTTCCTAAGGGAACAGCTCAGACTCAGCTTCACCTCTCTCTCTTTCTCTCTCTCTCTATCTCTATTTCTTTCTCTTTCTCTCTCTTTCTGTATCTCATATATATGTAGCAATAAAATAATTGTGTTGCTATATTTTATCATTCTTTTTTGGGGGGGTCACACCCAGCCGCATTCAGGAGTTACCCCTGGCTCTACTCTCAGGAATAGCTCATGGCAAGCTCAGGGACCATATAGCATGCCAGGATTCAAACCACCAACCTTCTGCATGCAAGGCAAATACCTTACCTTCATGCTATCTCTCTGAACCCATATTTTATCATTCTTAGACAAAAGATAAACTTTGAAGGTAAAATCTCCCATGAATAAAACAAAAAATGATTTGGGATGCTGAAGCGGTGGTGCAGGGTGTAAGACATCTGCCTTGCGCGTGATAGATCTAGGACGGAATGCAGTTAGATTCCCCAACGCCCCATATGGTTCCCCCAAGCCAGGAGTGATTTCTGAATGCATAACCAGGAGTAACCCCTGATCATCACCAAGTGTGGCCAAAGAAAATGATTTGGGCAATGAATAAGACAAAACTTGGCAGACTGATCTAAATATTTTTGTGGGCCAGGGTCAGCCCTGTACCAACAGTTTGCCAAAATTTAAGGGGAGAACACTTACTGAGAAACAGGGTGCATATGCCCTCTGTTAACCCTTGACATCAGATCCATCTTTGAGTAGCTTTGTTCAAAACTGGTACAACACCCTACCTCTATTGCAAGTCACATCAAAGATGGCTCCTAGTTCTTTGTTTTGTTTGAGGCTTCACTCTATGGTGCCGGAGGAGGCAGACAAAAATTCTTCTCCTTGCTCATTGTTGTGAGCTAAGAGCTACTCAAGGTCTGTGCAGTGCCCGGGACCAAACCTGGGACACCAGTAGGCAAAGGATGTGCATTAGTCCTTGGAGATTTTTTCCTGGTCTCTAAGATGTTTCTTATGATAAAACTTACCAGGTCAGTGCAGAATGATAGTACAAGCATTTCCACAGCCCACTGAGCCTTCTGATGCTGTTGTACCAATCTGAAATGATGGTAATTGGTAGGAAAGGCATCTGGGTTAAATACTGTCACAACCTTTCTAAAGGCCTGAATGATTTCATGACTATTAAGAGAGGCCCAGCAAAGCTTCCTAAAGAAATGACAAAGATAATCAAGTGTCATGCTTCAGATGTTGAACATTTCTTTTAAGTGGGAGAGGCAGGAAGGGGCAAGAGGAATATTCCTTCCTCTACCTGCTCTGTTAGCAACAAAGCAATTGCACATAGCCAAGATGTTCAAAACTGTATCATATATACTTAGTTAAATATACATAGCAAAGTAGATTTTCCTATGAATTTTCATTGTCTGTTCTTGCTCCATATAACCCCGTAATAAGTTTGTAATCATTTTTCTAATATTTTTAATTTACTTTATTTAAAGAACATATATCACATAGTTGACTGAAATACATTTGTTTCCAGATAAGTGAGAGCAAAATTATCATTTTTTTTATTTTTAGGTCATACCCGGCAGCGCTCAGGGGTTACTCCTGGCTCTACACTCAGAAATAGCCCCTGGCAGACACAGGGACCATTTGGGATGCCGGGATTCGAACCGCCGTCCTTCTTTATAAAAGGCAAACGCCTTACCTCCATGCTCTCTCTCCGGCCCCCAAGAGCAAAATTATTTTTAAAAAATAGAAAGACAGGGGCCAGAGAGGTGGCACTAGAGGTAAGGTGTCTGCCTTGCAAGCACTGGCCAAGGAAGGACCACAGTTCGATCTCCCAGCGTCCCATATGGTCCCCCCAAGCCAGGGGCAATTTCTGAGTGCTTAGCCAGGAGTAATCCCTGAGCATCAAACGAATGTGGCCCAAAAAAAAAAAAAATAGAAAGACAAAGAAAAAAATAAGAGAAGAAAGAACATTTAAAAAAGACGAAGAATTAGTACAGAAGCAACCACAATTGTGAAAATTATTGTATCTCCAAAGAGATCATTATGGCATTGTTAGAAATTCAGTAAGCACTTGTTGCTAGCTGACCATTCTGTCATTTTATTTGTTTCTGAACACTAAGTCACCTCTACTACATATGGGCATCTAAATTGGTGTTTTCCCATGGAAATAACAGCATCAAACAAATGAAGTTGTCTGGGAATTTAAAACACTATTACTGATACTGTGGCTTTGTGAGACATGTTCTTAACTACCAGGTCTCCTGGAAGTAAGAGAATGGGGGAAGGGAGGTGCCCACAAGCACTTCAAAAATGTCCTGGTGATCTTAGCACAAATATCAGCAAACCTAGAGTTTTGATCATGTTGGTGTTTCCAAAAAGAAACATAGAAGAGTGGTGCAGCAGGACCATTGGTGAAGTGGGAATTATGGGATATGGGTTCAGCTTGTGTGGCCTCAGCAAGGCTGGGGCTTGGCTCGCTCTCTCCTCCTGAGATGGTCAGCTTTCTGTTGTGTGGCCTGTTCCCTGATTTTTCATGGCTTGATTTATATCTTTTTTGAGACAGAGTGAGTCTATTCAAGCTAGCCCAGTGCAAACATGATGACTACATTTTCTAGGCTTGTATTATGACCAAAACTGATAGTCTTCCTGTGTGGTTTACCCATTTGGATAAAGGTAGATAAAGCTCATAGCTTTTTCTCAATCAAAACAATGCAAAAGCAATTTTTATCTTCCAACTCATCCCTAAAAAAGGGATCCCATGCAGAGGTGGGGAGCACTGTACAATAGCACAGAAGGAAGGACATTTTCCTTGTATGTGGTCAACCCGGGTTCAATCCCTGCATCATATATCACATATGGTTCCCTCAAGCACCACCAGGAATAATCCCTGAGTACAGAGCCAGGAGTAACCCCTGAGCACCATTGGGTATGGCCAAAATAAATAAATAAGGGAGAACCCACATCCAATCAGTCTTTCCATCCTCAGAACCTGTCACAACACCGATAACAAAACAGAGACTGTGCACTTAATGGATTAATTGATAATAGAAAGATTGAACTCAACTTGTGCCTCAACTGGTCTTGCTTTATACCAATGCTGGAGAAAGTGATCAAGAAGAAGAAGAAGACAATCAGTATCTTAAATGCAAACTAAGCTGTGCTTTGTCTTTGTTTTGAAAATCCTTTGAGGAATAGAGCAGTAACTCACCTCATCTAGTTGGTCAGGAGCACCCAAGATGTCTCCGTCTCCCTGCTAGACCTTGGTGATTTGAGATATGAAGTTCAAAAGAGAAGCTCAAACAATTAATAGCACTATTACATAAACCTTTTAGATTCCCTTGAAAACCCTTTAACAAGAGCCTTCATGTCCGAAAGGAAAGTGCTGACGCATCAGAGCCATGAAAGAGACATTAAATTCCTCTCACCTGGCAGCCTTGTGGGCTCTAGTGTCTGCTCCCCAACCTAACCACATTCACAATTTTTGAACATGACACTGAGCTTGACAAAGAAATTGCAGGTCCTTGAGGAGGAATCTGCCCCGTACAGCTGTCAGCCTCACCTCTAGAAGATAATTGAATCACAGGTGGAAGGAGCTTGGGACTTTTGTCTGTTATAGGAATCTGGATTAGAGAGAAAAAGTCTCCTCCACTTCCCAATGAGTTAAAATCATTTGTGATGTCTCTGTCTCTCTGTCTGTCTCTCTGTTGGTCTGTCTCTCTGTCTCTCTCTGACTGTCTCTGTCTGCCTCTCTGTCTCTATCTGTCTCTGTCTCTCTGTCTCTGTCTCTCCCTCTCTCTTCCCCCTGATTCTTTACTATGCATGGGGAATGGGTCAAGAGGTGATTCAAGTTTTTCCACACTGTCAAACTGACAAGGCAAAGAATATTATTTGCAAACATTTCAGAGAACAATATATCATTTGGATCCAGTTATAAATGCTACAAGGCTCTTCAAAGTATCCAAAATAAAAGAGACCCTGTTCCCTGGGGATGTAGAGGCAACCTATCTCACTTGGTTGTGAAACACTAGAACTTCTCGGAGCTTACTTTTTCCCCCATGGTTCATATAATTTGGGTTCGTGTACAAAGGGCCCCTCTGATTCAGGTGGTTGGGATCGTGTCATTCTGCAAAGAAATCATTCATGAGCAAAGGGCCCTGAGAGGAAGCCTCTGGCTCTTTGTCTGACTATCCCAGTTCACAGGATCCCTCAGAACACAGTGGGCTCCTTCCCAGCCATGATCCAATGATGGCAATAGTCACATGTGACTGAAATTGGTCCCATTCTGGAGGTAGTGAAGGGGTTAATATCTCACCCTTCCTGTACTCCAAGAAGTAGCCTCCAGGCTCTCAGGTTTCTCCCACTATTCCATCTCCTCTCCAACTGGAAGAAGTAGACAACGTAGAGACCAGATCATCTGTCTGACCTCTCACCTGGGGCCTACTTCAGAGTAACAATGTCTAAGTGCCTGGTAACCTACTATAGAAGTTTAATCCAGACCACCCAAGCATCCCTCACTCCATCGTGAACTGAAACTAATCCCTATACATTCTTTAAAAAACTAGTTGAGATTCAAGTGGCCATGAGTCAAGTTCCTGCACCCAGTGTAAGCTTTCCAGAAAACCAAAAGTCAATGCATTTTGTCTATCTCCAGCCAATAACTAAGCAAGTGGGGAAGAACCACTGAAGAACCAGGAATAGATAGCTACTAGAATGTGACCATCTGCAGATCTTTAGAAATGCCATAATGGAGATCATTGGGACGCAAAGCTGAGTCCATTACTGTGTTGGGTTTTTTTGTTTGTTTGTTTGTTTGTTTTAAATCTATTTGCTTCCTTTGTTTCTCCTAAAGAATCTTTCTTTTGGGGGGGGGGTTCAGGTGGTGGCTTTCAGGGGTTACTGATAGTTCTGTGTTCAGAAATCACTCCTGGAAGACTAGGGGGACCAGATGGGATACCAGGGATTGAACCCGGGTCACTCTCAGGTCGTCAGCGTGCAAGGCAAATGCCCTACTGTTGTGCTATCACTCCAGCCCCTAATGAATCTTTCTTATTGAAAGGTGACTCCCTAGCCCTTGGACAGTGACTCTCCACGTGGAAAAGTAGGCATCTCCCTGCATGTGTGAAGGAGTTGGGAGAGAGGATTCCTGGGGGTGTGCAGAGGAGGGTTCCCACCTTTGTGCTAATCATGATGAATTCAGTGGTCAGGGTACATCTGGCTAAAGTCAAAGTGGGAGGCAGCCACATCTGGAGCCTAGTGTTCTTTCGTCTTTAATTTAATAGCTGGCTTTTCAGTTCTGAAGCTGACAGAGGAGTTAAATGTAGAAAAATGAAAGGATGATCACTAAACTTTGTTGGCTTCAGAGCATTCACTCTTGCCTGGGGGAAATTTATATCATATTGCCTCAAAGGCATGGCTCAAGTGACAGTTGTAACTTAATAACAGTGCAGAGATTGACATTCTGACTGATAAAGTCTTCAATCTATGGTTAGGGTTAGATGTACAGAATAAACATTTCCCCTTTATATTAAGGTCTCAAGGACACCAGGTTAGGGGCCAGCAATGTGGTTTAGTAGTTTAGTAGTTAGAGCACCTGGCTTCAATTCTAGCACTTCAATAAAGGGGAGGCAGGGGGATGAAGGGAAGGGTACTTATTTCCACTTCCAAACTTTGCCATTTATTTTCATCTTCTTTGTCTTCATTAACTATATTGATCTTCCTTGCACTGTCCCCAAACCGTCATTAATTTTTAAAGATTTATTTAATAAGAGTTGTTATTATCATTATTGACTAGGATATTCTCAAGAGACCTCTGCTAAAAAAAATTTGCAATTCTTGCCATGAAGAATTCCTTTCTCTTCCTGACTTCTTTTTTTCACTCCAATATTTTTAATTCATGGCTGGAGCAATAATACAGCAGGGAGAGCATTTGTTTTGGACGTTACTGACCCAGGTTCAATTCTTGATATTCTATATGGTTCTCTTAGCCTGCAGGAGTAATTTGACAGCACAGAGCCAGGAGCAATCCCTGAGCACTGCCGAGTGTGGCCCAAAATCTAAAAATAATAATAATAATAATAATAATAATAATAATAATAATAATAATTTTAATTCATTTACTTGAAGCACCCTGATTTACAAAGCTGTTAATGATAAAATCTCACTAATGCAATGTTCCAACACCACACTTTCCACTTCCCTGCACCATTGCCTCAATATGCTCCCTTTTCTTATCCCTAGCTAATCTCCCCTCTTGCTCCTGTTTTAGAGTTTAAAAAAAAAATCAAAGTTATAGATACCAAGTAGTGAACCAAAGTAGGGAAAAATCAGGAGGTTACAAGTGAGTCAAGTCCAGAATCATCAGATTCTAAAGTAGAATGTACAATATTCACAGAGTTGGCCCTAAACCCTAACCCCAAGAATGCATCTCAGTCAAAGTCTCTTAGCCAGGTTTGCAGCTAGGAAATGTGGCCTTCTGGTGGGGAAAAGGCATCCCAATTTGTCATAGGTGGAAAATGGGCAGAAAAGAACATTCTGCTAGTTACCTTTACAAAACACACATGGAGTTTCTGGGGAGACACCCAAAGGGCTGATTCTGCAGGTCTTGCAAGTGAAAAATCAGAGAACCCCAAACTAGGAGTCACATTGCGAGAGGTGATAAAATGTCAGTCATGTTCCTCATGCGATCACACCCAGAAACCAGACTGCAGGGACCAGAAACCAGGCTACAAGGATGTCACCAATTCCTCCCCACCTCCACCACCCCAGGTCTTTGGGGCACTCTCTCGGTCACTCTTCAAAGGCACCAACCCCGCCACGCCGCCACGCAGTATTACCAACAATCCACTTCCGAGTCCCTTTTTATGACTTTACAACACAGTTTTTCCTCGAATTTTATGGCATTTCATTAAAGCCGCCAGAAGGTGATCCTGCCCCTTTTCTAGGAGTGAAATAAATTCAAGTTTTATCGCTTCTGGAAATGCCCGGGCAGCTGTCAGGATATTTGATAGATTTTCTCAATTACAGGACTTGTGGAGCATTTTACACTTACATCTGCACCAGAGCCCAATATAGTGGATGTTCCTTGGGCCACCTCCTCTTTTATCTCCTGCATCGTTTTTATTTTTTTCTTTTAATGACCAATTTGGGTTTTTTTCCTTTTATTTCTTTTTTTTTTTTCTTGGACACTTTTTTATTCCCCTACATTTGGTTTTTGTTACTGTTGTTTGTTTTATAAAATGATGTATTTCTCATACAAAGTCACTTTTGTCGAAGAAAAGGGTGTGTGTGTGTGTGTGTGTGTGTGTGTGTGTGTTTGGGGATGGGGGAGTAGTGCTAAGAACCTAACCAAGATCTATAGAAAAAAAAAGTTGATTAAAATTTAAAAGCAAATCAATTTTCCGTGGGGGATTATACTGTTAATATAAGGTCTGCTTTGTACATGCAGTATTTATTAATGTGGCATGACATATGCTGAGCTTTTTCCTAATGGGAATGAGGTTTGGGAGTGGGTGACTTTTTACGCTAATAAGCCTGCCCGCTGGTATTTTTCTTCATTATTGACATAGAGAATACCAGTTTTCTGGGACAACTTGTGTGTTATTCAAAACTGCAGAACTATGATCCCAACAGATGTTCAATAAATGCAAAAAAAAAATGCTAACGTGTTGCATAGACAGGACCAGTATACATTGTGGTTAAGGTGACAAAATTGATGTCATGAACTATGACTTGTAGAGACAGGAGAAGCATAAGATAGCTCAAAAGGTTTCTTTTCATAGAAACACTTGTCACTCACATAACATATGAGAACATTTTGGCTACTTTCCCAAACTGACCAAATCGAACCACCCCTTATGGGGAAGTAGACAGTTTGGGCCCACAAATGAGAGAAGCTTGTCCAAATCTAGTGTTTTGTCCAAGGTCAAGAATCATCTGAAGGTCAACCCAGCTCTTTCAAAAGCTCCCTCTGTTGTTCATCTCTCATAATATCACAGTCACAAGAAGTGATTAATTCCTTAATTTTTAAACAGAATTCCCTACTATGATCATATATGTAAAAAGAAAGTCTTGGGATCCAAAACCAGGACCTGGAAAAATGCAGTCTGAAAGCAAATGCTGATATAGGAAATAATCCACATAGTAAAAGGGGGTAAAAACAGGTTCAAGAACTCCAACACACAAACCAGCAACACCAACACACAAGTCTTCAGATCCTAAGAGGCAGGTAGCTGAGTGGAGGAAGACTGGAGAATGCCCCAGCTTTCCTGAGACCTGCACTTTTTATTACCAAGAACCAGACCACACCCTAGGGTGGAGAACCAACACTGAGTAAGGTGGAACCCAGTAATCCAACACCAGATCACACCCTGGGGTGGAGAACAAATACTGAGTAGGATAGGACCAAATTAATCTAACATAAGTGCATATGACTCCAAAATGTATTTATACCAAGGACAAGGATGTAGCTGCATAATAAAGCTGATAACTTGAATGAATATAAAACATGCATTTGACACCCAGCACTGAAAAAAAAATAATGTATTGATATCAACCCCAATGAATGTCTCCTCCATCATTTTTTATTTCATTGTCCAGCTGAACTTCTTTGAGCTCTCCCTTACACTTGAACATCAAATTCCTTCTGTTTGTCAAACATTTGATTTGTTATCAAATGTTTGTCCTTAATCACCTTTAATTTGGGCTGGAGAGATAGCACAGTGGTAGGGCATTTGCCTTGCATGTGGCCAACCCAAGACAGACCTGGATTTGATTCCCGGCATCCCTTATGGTCCCCTGAGCCTGCCAGGAGCAATTTCTAAGCGCAGAGCCAGGAGAAACCTCTGAACATCACCGGGTATGGCCCAAAAACAAGCCAAAAAAAATCCCACCTTTAATTCTTAGTAGCTTAAGACAAAATTTTTTTCCACAAAACTCTAGTTAATTAGCCTCACTTGGGTGATTTATGATTTATGTCAGACACCCACTCACTTTGGTGTCTGTGATGGTACAGCCAAGATCACTGGCTTTACTTAACAGAAAAGTACTTGAAGCGTAGGTGAACACTCAATTTCCAGAAGCTTCTTCCCTATGGTCTTTCAATAATCAATCTTTGGGGGTCCAAACTTCCTGAAAACAGAGCAGCTGGCTTTCAAAAGGAAAGGATTCAAGAGCTAAAGATTCCATGTCAAACATGAAATGAAGGGGCATCCACTCCTCTCTGGAAGAAGGTCCCAAACACTTCAGTCAAGGTACTCTAACATATAAATCACCAACAAAATGCAGGGATCTAAGTGATCTTCCTCACCAACCCTGAAAAACTATGTCTCTCATGGAAGCTTTCTGGGGATGGGTACAAGTGGTTTCTTTGGGCAGGTAATTGTGCTTTTAGTTTTGGTTAGACCTGAAAGATGATTTGTTAATTTTCTATCACAATTGTCACAAATCACCACATACATTTGGTGGCTTACTAGAGTACAACTTGATTTGCTTATAGATGTAGGGCCAGAGTCTGAAATCAAGCACTCCTGGAGGTCTCAGGGAAAAGGGGGTCCCTAATCCCTCCAAGTGTTTGGATTTGCAGCTGAATCACTTTAAGCATCCCTTCACCCTTGTGCTCCTCTTCTATCTTGTCTAAATCCAAAATGCCCTCTGCTCTTTATTGTAGGAACATTTATGGTGGATGGTAAGGAGATACTTAGAGGTTCTGGAAATGAGGAAGTGAGCACATTTTTTAACCTCTAGTGTACACCCTTTGACTTCTGTGTTCTCTTTTGTCAAGTCCTCATAATCTTTGGTCCACATTTTGATTGACAAGCCAGCCCTTTTCTTAGGGATTCACCAGGAATTTTATATTTTTTACTAAAAATTCTTTGCCAGGTCAATGCATTGCATATTCTTCTCACCAGAGTCCTGCTTTTTCACTCCTCTAATAGTGTCTAGTTCTTACTTTAATGTAGCCCAATTTTCTCACTTATTAATGGATTAATAAATTGGTTTAGAGGAGCCCGATGACTTTTCCTAGATATGTATCTAATTAGAATGAAGAGCTTCTGCTCAACCTTGTGTCCTCATTAGCAAAGTTCATTAATGGGCGAATGAGGCTTTTCCATGCTAGATCACAGGATGCTTTAAATGCTTCCTTTGGCTTTCAGAGGTTTTGCTTTTCATAATAAAATAATCCACTTGAATTAAACATTTTTATTTAGCTTTTTCAAAATTCTTTTCCATTATATCTCTTTCCCTTCCCTCCTCTGGCAATCTTCCAACTAAACACCCAGTTCTCGTGTTTTTAATTTCTTTTTTCTTTTGCATTTGTGGTCCCCTGCTCTGTTTCTCTACACTTCACCTATGAGAGATCATTCTGAGTCAGTATCTCTACCTCCGACTTACTTCACTCAGTATTATACTCTCTAGATCAGGGGTCCTCAAACCGAGCCCAGGCCACATGACCCACTGAGGACACTTATTCAGGCCATTGGACATTTTTGCCTCCACTGTCAGTCCTGCTTAGCTGCAGACTCATCTCGACCTGCAGTGCTCATGTGTGGAATATGCACTGCACTCTCCAATTCCCTCCTCTCTGTCTCTCGACTCCTCCTCTCAGATTCCAGCAGGGGTCCTCAAACTACAGCTGCAAAAAGTAGGTCCATGATTCCCATTGAAATACTGATAATTTTGTTAATTTAACTTTACTTGTTTTTCATTTTAAATATTGTATTTGTTCCCATTTTGGTTTTTGACTTCAAAATAAAATATGTGCAGTATACATAAGGATTTGTTCTTAAATTTTTAAACTGTAGTTCAGACAGTGAATTGATTTCCTGTTTAAAAGTTTGAGGACCCTGCTTGATAATATAACAGCAGATTGCATGATTTGATCTTTACTTATAGCCAAGTGATATTCGTTGTGCATCTGTACCAAAGTTTCTTCATCAATTCATCTGTTCCTCCACACTTGGGCTGTTTGTAGATTTTGGCTATTGTAAACAGTGCTTAAATGAATAAATGAGTGAAAATATCTTTTCTCCACTGTATTTGTGAGCCCTTGGGGTATATTATAAGAAGTAGAATTGCTGGGTCAAAGGGAAGATCAATTATTTTGGTTTTTTGATTAATTAGTTGGTTGGTTGGTTGAGTTTTTATTTGTGTGTTTGTTTTTGAGGAGGGTTAAATTGTTTTGTAGAAAGTCTGAACTAATTACCACAAGTAGTGCATCAAGGTCCCTTCCCCCCTCTCATTGCCTATTGATGCCCTACACTGGTAGCAATACTGGTTGTTTTAATTCTCTGGGATATGTGATAGTCTCAGTGCTGTGAGGTGATGTTGCTTTGATTTGTGTTTCCATGACAATCAATGATGCAGAGCACTTTTCCATATGTCTTTGACCATCTTTACATCTTTAAAGAAGTTTTGATTCAAATCTTCTCCCCAATTTTGGTGGAGCTAGATTTTTATTCTTCTTTTTTTTTTTTTTTGGTTTTTGGGTCACACCCAGCGGTGCTCAGGGGTTACTCCTAGCTGTCTGCTCAGAAATAGCTCCTGGCAGGCACGGGGGACCATATGGGACACCGGGATTTGAACCAACCACTTTTGGTCCTGGATTGGCTGCTTGCAAGGCAAATGCCGCTGTGCTATCTCTCCGGGCCCTAGATTTTTATTCTTTTTTTTTTTTTTGGTTTTTGGGCCACACCCGTTTGACGCTCAGGGGTTACTCCTGGCTATGTGTTCAGAAATCGCCCCTGGCTTGGGGGGGACCATATGGGATGCCGGGGGATCGAACCGCGGTCCTTCCTTGGCTAGCGCTTGCAAGGCAGACACCTTACCTCCAGCGCCACCTACCCGGCCCCAGATTTTTATTCTTGTCAAGTTGTGACTGATGCCTGTAGTAAATGGCTAAGCTGATGTGAAAATTCAAATGAAGAGTGAAAACAATCAAAAGGGACAAATAAAAATGAAAAAGGAGGAATCACTTTTTGTGACTACAAAAATCAACTACTGGGGGGACCAGAGCAGTGGCGCAAGTAGTAGGGCATTTGCCTTGCAAGCACTAACCTAGGACAGACTGCAGTTCGATCCCCAGCATCCCATATGGTCCCCCAAGCCAGGAGTAATTTCTGAGCACATAGCCAGAAGTAACCCCTGATCATCACCTAGTGTGGCCCAAAAAGCAAAAAAAAAAAAAAAAAAAGGAAAATAAAAATATTTTTACTACTGGAAGTCAGTGTGATAGTACAGAGAAAGGACATTTATTTACTTTGCACACCAAGATTTGGTCTGCAGCCCACATAGGGTCCCCAAGCCTGCCAGGAGTGATCTCAAAATATATAGTCACTATTATGTCCTGGGCACTGCCAGGAGGCCTAAAAATGTTTTTATTATAGAGCTACAGTAAATAAGATGTGGTATTGACATGTGATATTTTTATCATGCAAATTAAATGTGTAAACATAAAATTTTATTATAAAAAATTAGCAAAAGAAAATTGGGGCTGGGAGTTCTTATAGTGGTATCAATCCATGTGCACACCCTGGTTCCATTTCTAGCACCAAGTGGTCCCCAAGAATTGCCCTTGAGTAGCTCAGGAGACTGGGCCTGGCAATTAATCCCAGATATGGCAAGCTCAGGTTCTTGCATTCAGATGCTTGCCCAGCTAGCCAAGAATTACCATTTGGACCCCAGAAACTCCTGAACATTGGTTGGGGTGGTTCCCCAAAAAAATTAATTGTATTGTTTTAAAGGGATTGTCTACCACTACAGTTTTACTAAAGCCAGATAACCCTGTGACTGCCCTGTAAGGATTAATTTTCCAAGACAAGCCTTATCCATTAAAAGCTGTTTATTTATTATTATATTTTCAATGTCTAGGAGGGTTGGCCTGGTAAATAATGTGCATCAATCTAGTAAGTGGTTACCAAAGAGGAGTTATTCCAAAGTTCTATACTCTGAATATTTTTAAACTGAATAACCTAACAGTAGATGATGTACACAGGAAAAAACTATTCTTTTTCTTTGCTTCTTTACAGCAACTTTATTATAAAAACTTGTTACCATTTTACTTTCACCTATCAGGGGTACTAACACTTTTTAAACAGGGAGCCAGTTCACTGTCTCTCAGGCCATTGGAGGGCCGACTATAGTATTTTAAAAAAGAACAAATGTGGCCAGCAGGTTATGGTTGAGAACACCTGCCTGAGACTGAGAGGCCCAAAAATACCTCTAATTATTCAAAATTATGGTGTAATATAGATCTTTTTCACTAATTCAGTTCTTTCCTAAATGAACCTGAATTAGTGAAACTTTACTGGGATAACACAAGTATTACTTTAAATATTAAATTTATTTTAATAAATAATATTAATAAAATAAATTTATTTTAATAAATATTTTAACAAAATTATTTTAATTTTGGTTTTAAACATTCATATTCTTTTGTTTTGTTTTGTTTTGGGGGGTCACACCCGGCAATGCTCAGGGGTTATTCCTGACTCTACACTCAGAAATCACCCCCAGCAGGCTCGGAGGACCATATGGGATGCTGGGATTTGAACCAGCGACCTTCCACATGTAAGGCAAACACTTTACCGCTGTGCTATCTCTCCAGCCCCTAAACATTCATATTCTTTAATCCAAACATCTCTTCTCCAATAAACTCATCACCTACTAGTCACCATGAACGAAGAAGGGTTTTGAATTGTAATTAGATATATATTATTAATTACATTTGCTTTATAGATCATAATAGCAGTGATTTTGGTTGGGGTAGCACAGGTATTTGTTAGAGTATCTTTCTAATTTCCTGCATATTCAAAATACTTTTTCAAAATTAAAAAAGAAGCTTCCTTGAAGGGTGTTGAATACGAAGTTTCTCAGGACCAACTGTTAGGCTTAGCCAGATTAATAGGCAGCAAAGTCAAGGACAAGTAGATCAAATACCCAGAAAGAAAGCTGGTGAAAGATGCAACTGAAAGTCTCTTGTGGAAAAAGACTGCTTTGTGCTTATCTTTTCACTGCCTGTGCAGCCTCTGGGTATGTTTTACATGTGTGGATCAGTGTGTCTTAAAGTGGGTTGGTTTTCATATCTCCTAACAAGTGAAATACCAAATCTCAAGTCAGTCTTCAACAGTATCTTAAAAAGAACAGACATGCTCATAAATGATGGACTGAGCTATATCAAGCTAGAACCCAATTCTGTTTTATTACTTGTTACTTGTATCTTCTTAAATGTCTCTGACAATGGTTCACAAATTGCTTATGATGTTGTAGGAAAATAAAAATTAGACAGATAAATAGACAGACAGACAGACAGATAGACAGACAGACAGACAGACAGACAGACAGACAGACAGACAGACAGACAGACAGACAGATAGATAGATAGATAGATAGATAGATAGATAGATAGATAGATAGATAGCTAGATAGATAGATAGATAGATAGATAGATAGATAGATCGATCGGTAGGTAGGTAGGTAGGTAGGTAGGTAGGTAGGTAGGTAGGTAGGTAGGTAGGTAGGTAGGTAGGTAGGTAGGTAGGTAGGTAGGTAGGTAGGTAAGACATAGATAGATCCAAATTTTATAACAGCGCAATAAACAAGAAAAGAGGGGAGAGACGGTTCTTTGGAATGCTAATTAGCTACCTTCTGCCCATTAGAAGGTGTGACCATTGTTTTAGCAGGCAAAGGTTCCCCTTGTTCATAAATTGCATCCCTCCCATGGACCAACATAATTACAGTAAATCATTTTCTCAATTCACAATTCTGCTTTTCTGCAACCTGCCCATTATTTTTCTATAGTTTGCAATAAGCTGTTACAAAATTGCAGGTTTCATTACCAACTCAACATTTCTCTGGAACCATGCTCCCTAAGTCACATCCTCCCCACCCCCAAACCCCCCCACACACACACCCTCATCAAAAGCGCTATATCCCTCAGCCTTTCACAACATAAAGCCTCCATTCAATAAAGAGTAGTTAATTTTTGATCAGGGAGGTGGGGTTGCAATATTTTCACAACACTGGCAATATTACATAACTAGAAAAACAATATTTCATTTGTCAGTGTGGATGATGCAGAAGTACCAGATTGGGAGGCCACGGATCTGGAGCCTCATTATTTGGGTAACCCTGGGCATTCCCTTTATTTTTCTTCATTTCAGACTCATCATGGGTTAAAAAGGAAAAAATTTTAAAGAAAAAAATCTCATGCATGTTCTCTGGTTATTTTGGTGCTCAAGGAAAAGAGGCAAAAAATATTTGTAAATTGGGGAATTTAAAATGACCCAGAATTTCTTCATCAATATTTTTAATGACATATAACTAGTTTTAAAGGCCTAGATTCTAGCTCCAGGGCCAGGGCTCTTCATTCCTGAACAAAATACCCCAGTTGAACCCACACATGTGTCCCCATTTTGGCTATTTGTCCCCCACATAAATGGTGCTTTGTTTACTTTTGTGTGGTTCAGGGGTTCTTTTGCTGCTGGTTTTGCTCTCCAGGTTATTATTTTAAAGTCCTTCTCCATAAGAAATGAACATTTTCCTAGGCAGAAATTCATCTTCATACGTGCTATCATTTCGTCATCCCCCTGCACTGAGGAAGACAGCCTACAGACCTTAAACCTTTTTTCTAAAGACCCTGCTGATATATGAACATTCATTTCCAAGTGTTCCCACTAGTCATTCTCATATGGGGAGCTCTGGGGACTGTTTGAACGCAGGTCTATATGAAGTCGTTTCTCAGCCACTTCTCCTCACTGTCATGTAGCCAACAGGCTGAATCAACCACATGCAGTAATGAAAACATCCTGTATTTATAGGAGTATTTCTCCAAGGAACATCCTTAAGCAGAAATGCCTCCAAGAGCTCTAAGAATTGAAGGACATATTTCAGACATGTCTAACCTGTCTCCAAACCCCTATAAAAATGGTCAGGATACCAAATTGTGCCTTTCCCCACCTTGTGCTGTAAAATAAAATGGGAAAGTTGTTCAGCTTTATGACTCTCCGTGTCATTGTGTCTTTTTGCTATTACATGGATATAAAAAAAATAAATAAAAATAAGCTATATTAATCACTATGCCATGTCACTACCTCACCAAGAAGCTACATAACTTCAACTATGAATTTTGTCCTATCTTAAGGACTGTTTTTAAACATCAGTCTGTACAAAGTAGTCCATACGCATATAACTTTTGGTCCTCCCTCTCTCCAGACAAAGCTCTTGGCATCCAGAAATATTGGAAAGAAATAAAGGAGGGGAGAAAGGTATGGAGGATTTTATTTTCTTGAAAGATTAGCTGTTTACATTTGGTTGATGAATCTTTTATTGCTTAAATTCTTGCAATATATAAAGTACAATATGAAAGCTAATTATTTCATACTGCAAAATAAAATATTTTAGAAGCTTTTTCATGAGTAGGCTTTATTTAAAGTGATCTTATTGCAGGCTGGAGCAATAGCACAGTGGGCAAGGCATTTGCCTTGCATGGAGCCAACTAGAGTTTGAACCCCGGCATCCCATACATCCCATATGGTCCTCTGGCTGGCAGAAATGATTTCTGAGTACAGAACCAGGAATAAGCTCTGAGCACCACTGAGTGTTGCCCAAAAACAAAAACAAATAAAGTGACCTTAGAACATACAGCTGCCCTGGCTTTATGATGCAAGTACGTGTGAATCAATGTCCTTAGTCTGTTGAAGGAGGAAGTGTGGAAGGACCATGGAGAGAAGAGGAAGATTCTTTGGGTTTTTTTGGTGGGGTCCCACACCTGGCAGTGCTCAGGAGCTCTTCTTGGCTCTGTGCTCAGGAATGACCACTGACAATGCTCACAGGACTATGTGTGGTCCAGGGATTTGACCTAGGGTCAGCTACATGCGAGGCAAGTGTCTCACCTCCTGGATAATCTCTTCAGCCCAAGGATAGGGATTCTTCATGGAGAAAGTACTTGGGAAAGGTATTAAGGCAAGACTTATCACGGGCATCCATTTCAGAAAGAGGCATCAGCTCCCACTTGGAAATGGAAAGAGGCAGATCCAAATCTACCAATTAGGAGTATTTTCCCAGTGATTGGTGAAGACCCTATTTAGGTAACTTCCAACCATCCTCTGGCTTTACTAACCAGATTTGGAGACCACATTCTGGATGAGTTTGCTCATAGCCCAAGTGTAAAGAAATCAAAACAAGCAGAGATAGTGTCCTTTGATCACCCTTTAGTGCTGTTCTGGGTAAACTGAGGAGGGTGGGGCCAGATAATTCAAACCTCCAACTGGTCACCCCATAGAGCTTCATTTGTTCAGGGGACACCCCTTTGAGGGGTCACCCATGAAATATCTATTGCAAAGAGTGTCACCAACCAGGTAACAGAATCCCTAAGAATCAGAGATGAGTAAATTAAAAACACAGGCCATTCTGTCATCAGAAACTCAGCAGTAGGATGATGATAGTAAGGGAAGAGTAAGCAGAAGACACAGGAGGCAGCAAAGGAAAACAGTGCAAATGTGCTCTGGTTAGGGTGTCTCTCTATCTCTCTTTTTCTCTATCTATCTCTATCTTTATCTCTCTCAGACACAAAGGCTCTTGTGTCTATACTGCTGAGACTTATACCAGAATCAGTGCATAGACATGTAGCTAGTCCACCACTCTGCTGAAGTCCCACACAGACCCACACACAAACCCACACACAGAGCCATACACAGACCCACACACGACCCATACATGTACCAACACACAGACCCACACATGGACCCTCCCTACAATTGCTGCCTTGCCAATGGCCCATATTTACCACTTCTCTACTCATTTCTGCAGACTCCTAACCACCTAATCTCCAGGGATGTGAATTTGGGGGGTGACATCTCCAAGGACTCTCTAGACACACACACATACACACACACACACACACACACACACACACACACACACACACACCTCTGTACTTCCAGAAGTCCCCATAGCCATGCCCAGAATCCAGAGCTGACTGCCATGTCTTCCCATTGGCCATCATGACAGACTCATCTAACTCTGGAAAGAGAGAACAACCAAGCCACAAAAAAAACTCACGAATATGCTGGTCCCACAGATGTTCACACTGAGCTGATCACAACTACCGCTGTGGCCATAAGAGCCCATCAGCCCAGGTCCAAAGATCCTCAGAGCACACATGCTTTCTCCATAATTTTAATAGTGCTTTTTAATAGGAATATACAAAAGTAGATGAGAAATTTCCATAGAAATGCTCAGCAATCAAAACTATCAATGGAATGTTCAACTAGCAACAAATTGCTTAGTTATCCTTCAGACACTGACATTGTTAGATATTACAATTTTCACACATTTTCTTTCAATGAAATATTTTTCTACAATTTCATTATCATTTAGTTGCTGTAAGATGACAACAGCTATCAACCCCAAATGAAGGTGTTCTTCCACCTTCCTCCTTCCTTAAATCTCTTCGTTTGACATGTAAAAGCTCAGTGGATTGGTACTTTTGTCTCACTCTTGACCTTCCCCCTTCTGATGGATGGGTATTGATATAATAAAAGTCAATTTGGGCTTGACCCACAAATACCACCAGGTGCATACTGGCTCCATGGCTCTCTCCTGACTGGCTTGGTTTATTATTTCTTCATCATTACTCTGCTTCTTCAGATATTTTTGCCTCAGAGGTTAGAAACACAGAGTGGGGTGAGCTCACAACTCTTGAATTTTTATCTTATAAGTTCTATCAAGCAATATTAAGTAAATTATTTATACCTGACAAGGGGCAGGCTTGGGGAGGATGGAAGACTAGTTTAGGGAATGTTTTACACCAGTAATGTTGGAACATTGAACACCAGAAATAGCTGTATTATGAGCAACTCTGTAAAATGCAATATTTCAAATAAAAAAATTTAGGGGTTTATTTGTTTGTTTGTTTTTTGTTTTTTTTGGGCCAGACCAGATGACGCTCAGGGGTTACTCCTGGCTATGCGTTTAGAAGTTGCTCCTGGCTTGGGACGCCGAGGGATCGAACCGTGGTCCATCCTAGGCTAGCACTGGCAAGGCAGACACCTTACCTCTAGTGCCACCGCGCCGGCCCAAAATATTTTTTTTTTTGGTTTTTTGGGCTACACCTGTTTGATGCTCAGGGGTTATTCCTGGCTAAGCGCTCAGAAATTGCCCCTGGCTTGGGGGGACCATATGGGATGCCGGGGGATCGAACCGCGGTCCTTCCTTGGCTAGCGCTTGCAAGGCAGAAATTTAGCTTTTTTAATGTGATGTATCTACATGAGTTGTAGAGAAAGCTATAAAATTAAAATTTATAACATGAAGACATCATATGGGCAGCTTGCTAACCCTACAGATCATCCACAAAACACAAACTCTAGTTGATGTACTTATGATAACACTGCAAAGAGTAAAAATGATCACTGTATTCTGAACGTCTAGTAAGCAACAAATACTGGGAAAACTTGTGCATTTTGCATTAGTCCAGTGTAACTTATTTTATTTATTTGGAGAGGGATACACTAGGTTGTGCTCAAGGCTTGTTCCTATGTGTTCAGGGAACAATATAAGGTACCAGGACCAACCTCCCCACCTTTCTATGGGCTTTGACCCTATCTTTGTTTTTTTTTTCTATGCTTTTTGACTCTCCCTCCTTTCATCCCAGGTGGTGACTTCAGAATATTTATTCAAAGTAATATTACAAGAAATGGAAATGAAATGGTTAGAATAAAAAAGAAAAGAAAGCAGGGAGAGGAACAGAAAAAAAAATGTTTACTTTAATGACCCTTCAAAGACTTCCTAAAAGGAAAATCCAACTAACATTTTCCAGAAGCAAAACAACAACAACAACAACAGTAAAATAATCTTTCCATTTTAAATGGTGATTAATGATTAGTCCCTCATCTAAGTATCAATGCATAATTAAATACACTCGTTGAAATACATTTTCCAGCCTCATTAAGTGAATAGCTTTCAGAGAGAGAAAAACAACTGACAACCAGGCCTAAGAGGCAACCTTGTGGAAACATTTCTGCACCACCCTCATTTGTGCATTTTTAATCATCCTAGATTTGATTCTTCCAAATAATATTCTGCTTCTCAAAGTCTTCTAGGCTTCAAGGTTTATAAGGTTCATGGGGCAACCCAGAAGATCTAGAAGAAACTGAAACCCTAAAGAAGTTAGATAACTTAAAAATGCCACACAGCTAGCAAGTAATAGAACCAGGATTTCAGCCATGGCAGCCTTGCTGCAAGGCTGTCTTGCAGTCAATACACAATCCCCTCTCACTAAAGACTTCCTCCTTGCTCTTTTTTCTCTATCTCACTGGTGCACATGATTCTATTACTATGCTGACATCTCATCATGCATTTATCTAGGTACCCCACAATCTATAAAAATAACTTCTTCTGCACTTCCTGTCACATTTATTCAACCCATAGTTCCTGACTGCCTAAGTCAAGCCAAGTCTCATACTGAGTTGGGAGAAAGTCACAATCCACTAGGAGAGATCATGTGAACATGGAAATCATGTTTGGTTTCCCGTGGTACAGCAGTTGGGCATAACCATGAGATTAAAGCTTGCAATTGGCCTGCAATCCAAAACTACATTATCAGGCTCTAATTTCTTATTGGATTTACAAGAAAGGACCAAGCAACTGGCCCACGGTCAAACAACTACTCAACGGCAGTTCGTGTCACTAACATTACTGTCCCAACATACCATGTTTTTGTGATTCACCCTCTTTTAATCACCTTATGTAATGTTCAAAACATGTATTATGTTTACCAGACACTTTCAAAATTAAGGTCAAAGAACCATTTAGAGCCAGAGTGATAGCACAGTGAGTTGGGCATTTGCCTTGTACTCAACCAACCTGAATTTGAACCCTGGTATCCCACATGGTCCGCCAAGCCTGCCAGGAATAACTCGAGAGCTGCCAGGTATGGCCCCCCAAGAAAAGCTATCATTGGACAGAATCCCACTTCTACTGACAGTATAAGGACACCTGCACTTGGCTTCTCCCCAAGCATGTGTCCAGGTTATGGAAGCACTTATTCTGTCCTAAATGCAAACTGTGTCCTCCTGTTCTAGGGAGCCCCTATCTAACACCAGAGTTAATTGTTTGCGGGGAGTAATTCATAGATCCTCATCAAGATAGGTATTAAAATACCTAGCAGGCTCTCTAGTAATTTTCTTCCCTAAAAGAGCCTTGATTAGCTCCTTCAATGGGAAAAAAATGGAAGGTCTTCTGGGTTTGTGCCAGCAGATGAACTCCACCATAGATCATTCCCTTGTTTCTTCTCCAATCCAACTTCTTTGGGCCTATTGATAAGTTTCTCTTCCCTACACGCATCATTTCTCCACCTTTGGGCTAAGATCAAGTGTCTCTTCCCTTGCTGAAGCTTCCTTCCATACCTATTTAGCTGCAATAATGCCCTGATAAAATATGAATTAAAAAGTTATTTGGAAGTTTTCACTTGATGCTCTTGCAGTGCTCTTTTGTCTACGAAAAACTTTGTTAATGATCACAAAGGAAACTCACCCATTGGTGGCTTTTCTGCTGAATCACTCTACACACACCCATCTCTTCTCTTGCTCTCATTCTTTTTTTATATGTATTTTATTTAAACACCTATATTACATACATGATTGTGTTTGGGTTTCAGTCATGTAAAGAACACCACCCATCACCAGTGCAGTATTCCCATCACCAAAGTCCCAAATTTCCCTCCTCCCACCAAACCCCCGCCTGTACTCTAGACAGGTTTTCTATAACACTCATATGTTCTCATTATTAGGATAGCTCAAAATGTAGTTATTTCTCTAACTACACTCAACCCTGTTTGTATTTAGCTTCATGAGGTGAGCTGTAACTTCCAGCCCTTCTCTCTCTTGTGTCTGAAAATTATTATTGCAAGAATGTCTTTCATTTTTCTTAAAACAGATAGATGAGTGGGACCATTCTGCATCTTTCTCTCTCCCTCTGACTTATTTCACTCAGCATAATAGATTCCATGTACATCCATGTATAGAAAAATTTCATGACTTTATCTCTCCTGACAGCTGCATAATATTCTATTGTGTATATGTACCACGGTTTCCTTAGCCATTTGTCTGTTGAAGGGCATCTTGGTTGTTTCCAGAGTCTTGCTATGGTAAATAGTGCTGCAATAAATATAGGTGTAAAGAAGGGGGTTTTGTATTGTATTTTTGTGTTCTTAGGAGTGGTATAGCTGGATCATATGGGAGCTCGATTTCCAATTTTTGGAGGAATCTCCATATCGCTTTCCATAAAGGTTGAACTAGACGGCATTCCCACCAGCAGTGGATAAGAGTTCCTTTCTCTCCACATCCCCACCGACACTGTTTGTTCTCATTGTTTGTGATGTGTGCCAATCTCTGGGGTGTGAGGTGATACCTCATAGTAGTTTTGATTTGCATCTCCCTGATGATTAGTGATGTGGAGCATTTTTTTATATGTCTTTTGGCCATGTGTATTTCTTCTTTGTCAAAGTGTCTGTCCATTTCTTCTCCCCATTTTTTGATGGGATTAGATTTTTTTTTCTTGTAAAATTCTGTCAGTGCCTTGTATATTTTGGAGATTAGCCCCTTATCTGATGGGTATTGGGTGAACAGTTTCTCCCAATCAGTGGGTGGCTCTTGTATCCTAGGCACTATTTCCTTTGAGGTGCAGAAGCTTCTCAGCTTAATATATTCCCAACTGTTAATCTCTGCTTTCACTTGCTTGGAGAGTGCAGTTTCCTCCTTGAAGATGCCTGTAGTCTCAATGTCCTGGAGTGTTTTGCCTATGTGTTGTTCTATATATCTTATGGTTTCAGGTCTGATATCGAGGTCTTTAATCCATTTGGGTTTTACCTTCATACATGATGTTAACTGGGGGTCTAAGTTCAATTTTTTGCAAGTGGTTAGCTAGTTGTACCAACACCACTTGTTAAAGAGGCTTTCTTTGCTCCATTTAGAATTTCTTGCTCCTTTATCAAAAATTCGGTGATTGTATGTCTGGGGAACATTCTCTGAGTATTCAAGCCTATTCCACTGATCTGAGGGCCTGTCCTTATTCCAATACCATGCTATTTTGATAACTATTGCTTTGTAGTAAAGTTGAAAGTTGGGGAAAGTAATTCCTCCCATATTCTTTTTTCCAATGATTGCTTTAGCTATTCTAGGGTGTTTATTGTTCCAAATGAATTTCAAAAGTGCCTGATCCACTTCTCTGAAGAATGTCACGGGTATCTTCAGAGGGATCGCATTAAATCTATACAATGTTTTGGGGAGTATTGCCATTTTGATTGTGTTAATCCTGTCAATCCATGAGCAGGCTATGTGTTTCCATTTCCGCGTGTCCTCTTTTATTTCTTGGAGCAGAGTTTTATAGTTTTCTTTGTATAGGTCCTTCACCTTTTTAGTCAAGTTGATTCCAAGATATTTGAGTTTGTGTGGCACTATTGTGAATGGGGTTGTTTTCTTAATGTCCATTTCTTCCTTATTACTATTGGTGTATAGAAAGGCCATTGATTTTTGTGTGTTAACTTTGTAGCCTGCCACCTTGTTATATGAGTCTATTGTTTCTAGAAGCTTTTTCGTAGAGACTTCAGGGTTTTCTAGATAGAGTATCATGTCATCTGCAAACAGCGAGAGCTTGAATTCTTCCTTTCCTATCTGGATTCCCTTGATATCTTTTTCTTGCCTAATCGCTATATCAAGTACTTCCAGTGCTAAGTTGAATAGGAGTGGTGAGAGAGGACAGCCTTGTCTTGTGCCAGAATTTAGAGGGAAGGCTTTTAGTTTTTCTCCATTGAGGATAATATTTGCCACTGGCTTGTGGTCGATGGCCTTAACTATATTGAGAAAGGTTCCTTCCATTCCCATCTTGCTGAGAGTTTTGATCAAGAATGGGTGTTGGACCTTATCAAATGCTTTCCCTGCATCTATTGATATAATCATGTGATTTTTATTTTTCTTGTTGTTGATTTTGTGTATTATGGTGATAGATTTATGGATGTTAAACCATCCTTGCATTTCTGGGATGAAACCTACTTGATTATAGTGGATGATCTTCTTAATGAGGCATTGAATCCTATTTGCCAGGATTTTGTTGAGGATCTTTGCATCTGCATTCATTAGCGATATTGGTCTATAATTTTCTTTTTTCATAGAATCTCTGTCTGGTTTAGGTATCAAGGGGACGTTGGCTTCATAAAAGCTATTTGGAAGTGTTCACATTTTTTGATTTCATAAAAGAGTCTTGCCAGGATTGGTAGTAGTTTCTCTTGGAAAGTTTGAAAGAATTCATTAGTGAATCCATCTGGGCCTAGGCTTTTGTTTTGGGGAAGATATTTGATTACTGTTTTTTTTTTTTATATTTTTTTTATTTTGATCGTAGTGGCTTACATATTGTTGACAATGATATTTTAGGTACATATTTACATAAAATCAGGGGGGATTCCCGTCACCAAATTGTCCTCCCTACACCTCTGTTTTTGTCCTACCACCCATATCCTCTTCCCTCACCCCCAGAGTAGCTAGGATATGTGGTCTCCTCTGTATCTAGCCTACTGCATAGTAGTCTTGCGCCTGTTTGGTCCTGGTGTCTCCCTTGTTTCCCCCTCTAATTGGAGGGACAGGACTAGCTAGTTCAAGTTACGTGGTTTTGTTTGAAGGAGAGAAAAGTAATAAACTGGGGTAAAAGTCTAATACACCGAAAATAAGCAGAATTCTTCCAGAGGCTCTCAACATTGGTTTGAGAAATGGAGGAGAGAAAAAAGATAAAACATTCCACCAGTACAAAAAGAAGTGTCAAATATCCCGTGAGAACTCCAACAATAAACACAAGCACCAAAAAAAAAAAACCCACAAAAACAAACACAAAACAAAACAAGCAAACAAACAAACAAAAAAATGCCATGGTCTTGATATAGGAAACATGGCATAGCATACAAAGGAAGAACAGAAAGGAAGAGAAAGAATAAGTATAACTGGGGACAACTTCAATTATCACACCCAAACAGAGAAATTGACCAAAAAATAGATAGGTAAATAAAAATAGTAATAATAAATGAAAATAAAATAATATATATATTAAAAAAAATAATGTTTTGTGCTTTTTGTTTTTTTCCCTCCTGCCCAGGCACAGTAAATATTGGGGTCATTCGAAAAGGAATTCACTTGGCCTAAGAGATATGGGGTTTCTCCGCCCTTGGAGTGTATTGTCATGGGATCAACTATAGACTCTGTTCAGGATCATTTACTCTCCCGGTGGTGCTTTTGTGGTGTTTGTAAGACCTCTGCTCTGTCCTGGGTGATACTATCAGGCCTCTGTGTCTAGGGATCTCAGTATCTGCACAGATCCTGCGGTGGGAGTTATGATGAAGTCAGTCTTTGTGGTTCTAGAAGTTCTGTTCCATCAGTGTCATTTTAATTCATCTTCTGTGGTTGGTGATCTTGGTCTTTGCACTGAAGCTAGGATGGCACCTAGGACAGTGTCTTTCTTTGTGCTTCCAGAAGCCCCATTCCGTTACAATGGTCTCTGCCAGACCTTTGAAACTGGGGATCATGTTCATTGTGCAGATCGTAGTTAAAACCCTAGGTTAGGGCTTTTTTATTGGTCCCCGGCTGTATACAGTCTGGTCATGGTTCTAGCAGCAGTCATCTGTAACTCAAAATCTTGGCTTTTGGGCCTTCCAAAGGGTGACAAGTCTTCTGCTTTTGTCTTGTCATTAGCTAGAAAGGTAGGATAACCTTCACTTAGGTCAAGTTGTTCCCATTTTCTTCGTTGTCAGGATGTCATATTAGAGCTGGCATTTGTTGGTGACCTCGCAGTATTGCAGCTGTCCCGGATGGGATTTGTTTCCTGTAGCAGTTGTGAAGAACTGTGCCGTTCCTGTGTCTGGGATCCAGGGTTCAAGGCTGGATTGATGGTATCTAAACACCTGAGGTCTAAGTTAATTCCACATGACATATTTTCAAGGTAGGAGATATCCCTCTATTGTAAACAACTATGAGTTCCTATCTCTAATAGATAAGAGCTCTCTTTTTTTTAATGTATATATATATATATATATATATATATATATATACATATACATATGAATTCCCCTTTATTTTAGTGTGCCTTTGCAGGGGGAAATGGTGCTACCTTATATTGTTGGTGCATTTGGGGGTGGTCAAAAGGGGAAAACAGAAACAGGTTACATACCCAAAAAAAGATGAAAAAATAATAAATAGAAAAAAAATAGGTAACAAAAATGTATGTGCTTACATATGTATATGTAGGCCAGATTTTTTTTTAAATGAGGTAGCAAAGTATTTAAAGGGCCAAAGTGATGCATATGACTATCTTACATTTGGGGAAAAGCAGGTAAAGAGGTGGTGTGATACAGTTCTTATGCTTATGTTGGAAATACAGGTTTTCCCATTGTCTTTTGGGTTTTTCTTGTGGTGTGTGGGTCCCCAGGCATCTTTCCATCCCATCCCCAGATCTTCTTCAGAGTGGCAAAAGATTTGTGGCAGGGAGGTCCTGGAAGGGTTCTTGCATTGAGGGTACTTTTAGACCTAAGTCCGGTTTCAGGTAACAGTCCACGTTAGGGGGAGTTGGTGAGGAGGGCTGCGCAGCATGGATCCGCAGGGGAGTTGGCTGCCTTTTCTTGCAGGAGACGAGGTGTGGGTTTGACTGGGTGTCCTCTCGACTGGGTGCTGGGTAGTGGTTCGTTGGGGTAGGAGGTCAATCTTGATGCCTAATAGATTAAGGACTGAGGGTGGAGAGTTTTAATATGGCGGGAGGTCTGTATGGGATTGAGGGGTGAAGGGATAGTTGGATTTCCAAAGGGGGAAAATGGGAAGGTATATGGAAGGGGTAGGGAGGGAGAAAAGAGAAAATACTTTAGAAAGAAAGGGAGAAGAGAAAAGGAAAAAAGTAAAGAGAAGAGTAGAAAAGAGAGAGAAAAAGAAAGAAAAAAGAAGAGAAAAAAAAGAAGATAAAAAATAAAAAAGAAAGTAGTGAGAAGAGAGGAGAGAATAGCAGGGGAATGCTAGTTTGCTTGAATGTGTTCACAGAATAGAGCGTGTAGTTTAAGTCTCTACATCTCAGTTACTGCTTCGGTGGTCTGACTGGTCACGTGCTTCAGTTCCTAAAAGAAGGTGTAACCTAGAGATAAAGTGTATGTTAAAGAGTTTTCTCGGGGCCATCTCATAGTGCTAGCTAGGTATGGTATCTCGTGTGGTATCCCGCGCTGCCATCTTAGTTTATCCGCCATTTGTATTCAAGGATGCCTGTGGATATAAAAGCTGAGAGGTTATTTTAAATATTATAAGATAAAGACATTAAAATGTAGTGTTATGGGATGATTCCATTGCAGACAGTGATTTCCCGTGGTGTTCTTTACCTGTGCTCCTGAATACTATCTCTAAGTGATTGTTGTGGGCCTTTGTCGTGGAAGGTTGATTACATACCTGTTCTCTCTATGGTGCAGTTTCTGGTGTTGCTGCTCTCTTTGTGGAATAATGTGTAGTCAAGAGTTTGCGTTGTTCCTTTTTCAAGTACTTTGGGGACTGCTCCTGAGTATATGTTGACTATTGCAGTGTTTAGAGTTTCTACCCTGTTAAACCATGTTATTTGATTGTTGAGTATCAGTTGTGTATAAGATGTGTGTTCTGGGTGCTTCAGAATAGTGCTACCATTCTGTGTTTCTCTTTTGTCTTCTGACTTACTTTGTTTAATATAATATGATCTAGGTCCATCCATGTTGCTGCAAAGTCTGTGATTGTATCATTTCTGACTGCCATGTAATATTCCATTGTGTATATATACCACATCTTAATGATCCATTCATCTGTTGTTGGACATCGAGGTTGGTTCCAAGACTTGGCTATTACACTGAGTGCTGCGATAAATAGTGGGGTGCACATATATTTTGGAATGAATGTCCTTCCCACTTGGGGGTATATACCTAGGAGAGCAATTGCTGGGTCAAATGGCAGCTCAATTTTGAGTTCTTTGAGTACTCTCCAGACTGTTCTCCATAGGTGTTGGACAAGGGGGCATTCCCACCAGCAGTGTATGAGAGTTCCTTTCATACCGCATCCCCGCCAACAGATATTGTTCCCATTATTTTTAATGTGAGCCATCCTCACTGGTGTCAGGTGGTATCTCATTGTTGTCTTGATTTGGATCTCTCTGATGATGAGTGAAGGTGAGCATGTTTTCATGTGTTTGTTGGCCATCCTTTTGTCTTCCTCAGAGAAGTGTCTATTCATTTCATCTCCCCATTCTTTTATGGCTTTATTTGGTTTTGGGGGGCTCAGCTTTCTGAGTGCTTTGTATGTTCTAGATATCAGCCCTTTATCTGATATGTCGAGTGAAAAGATTTTTTCCCATTCTGTTAACTGTCTTCTTGCGTTAAGTAGGGTTTCTTTCGCCATGCAGAAGCTTTTTAGTTTGATGTAGTCCCATTTGTTTATGTTTGTTGCTAAAGTTCTTGCCAATGGTGCTCCATTCTCGAAGACCTTTTTGATATATAGGTCTTCGAGTGTTCTGCCTATTTTATTCTCAATAAACTTTATAGATTCGGGTCTGATTTCAAGGTCTTTGATCCATTTTGAGTTGACTTTTGTATAAGGGGTGAGGTATGGGTTGATTTTCACTTTTGTACATGTGGTTTTCCAGTTGTACCAACACCATTTGTTGAATAGACTTTCTTTGTTCCATTTCAGGTTCTTGCCTCTTTTATCAAATATTAGTTGGCTGTATATCTGGGGGTTTATGTCAGGGAATTCTGTTCTGACCCACTGGTCTGAGGTCCTGTCTCTGTTCCAGTACCATGCTGTTTTGATTACTATGGCTTTATAGTATAGTTTCAAGTTAGGTAAGGAGATGCCACCCAGCTTCTTGTTTTTCAGTATTTGTTTGGCTATCCTGGGTCTTTTGTGGTTCCAGATGAATTTTGTGATTAATTGTTCTATTTCTTTAAAGAATGGTGTCTGGATTTGGATAGGGATTGCATTAAATCTATATAGAAGTTTGGGTAGGATAGTCATTTTGACTATGTTAATTCTACCTATCCATGAGCATGGGATGTTCTTCCATTTCTTTAGATCTTCTTCAATTTCTTTCTGAAGTGTTTTGAAGTTTCCCTGGTATAGGTCTTTCACTTCCCTTGTAAGGTTGATTCCTGGGTACCTGATATTTTTTGATACTATTTTAAATGGAATTGTATTTTTAATCTCTCTCTCCTTGACTTCGTGATTTGTATATAGAAACGCTACTGTCTTTTGTGTGTTGACTTTGTATCCAGCCACTTTGCTGTATTGGTTAATTGTTTCTAGGAGTTTTACTGTGGACTGTTTAGGGTTTTCAATGTAAATCATCATATCGTCTGCAAATAGAGATAGTTTGTGTTCCTCTTTCCCAATTTGGATTCCTTTGATTCCCTTCTCTTGTCGGATTGCTATTGCTAGGACTTCTAAGGTTATATTGAATAAGAGTGGAGAGAGTGGACAGCCTTGCCTAGTTCCTGACCTTAGTGGGAATGCTTCTAGTTTCTCACCATTAAGAATAATGTTGGCTGTCGGTTTTTCATAGATAGCTGTAACTATCTTGAGGAAGGTTCCTTCTAACCCTATTTTGCTGAGTGTCTTTAACATGAAAGGGTGTTGGATTTTGTCAAACGCCTTCTCTGCATCGATTGATATGATCATGTGGTTTTTGTCTTTCATGTTGTTGATGTGATGTATCAAATTGATTGATTTGCGTATGTTGAACCAACCTTGCATTCCTGGTATGAATCCCACTTGGTCGTGATGTATGATCTTTTTGATGAAGTGTTGGATTCGGTTTGCTAAGATTTTGTTAAGTATCTTTGCATCTATGTTCATTAGTGAGATTGGTCTGTAGTTTTCTTTTTTGGTGGTGTCTTTGCCTTCTTTGGGAATGAGTGTGATATTAGCCTCATAAAAGGAGTTGGGGAGGATTCCTGTATTTTCTATGGTTTGGAAAAGCCTATGGAAAAGTGGTAGTAAGTCTTCTTGAAATGTTTGATAGAATTCACCTGTAAATCCATCTGGGCCTGGGCTTTTGTTCTTAGGGAGTTTTTTAATTACATCTTCAATTTCCTCTGAGGTGATTGGTCTGTTTAGGCTTTCTAGATCTTCCTTTTCCAGTCTTGGAAGAGGGTGTTTGTCTAAGAATCTGTCGATTTCTACTGGGTTATCTAGCCTAGTTGAATATAGTTGTTCATAGTATGATCTCATGATATGTTGTATTTCTTGGGGATCTGTTGTAATCTCTCCCCTTTCATTAGTGATCCTATTGATTTGGGTGTTTTCCCTCTTTTTTTTTTGGTGAGTTTTGCCAATGGTTTGTCTATCTTGTTTATTTTTTCGAAAAACCAACTCCTGGTCTCATTGATTTTTGTATTGTTTTCTTAGTTTCGATGTTGTTTATTTCTGCTCTGGTTTTTATTATTTCTTGCCTTCTGGTTGTGGTTGGATTTCTCTGTTGCTGTTGTTCCAATTCTTTGAGGTGATCTTTTAAACTGTTGGTTTTGTTATTTTCCTGTTTCTTGACATAGGCCTGTATTGCTATGAGTTTCCCCCTAATTACTGCTTTTGCTGTGTCCCACAAATTTTGACATGTTGTCTCTTCATTGTCATTTGTCTCAAGGAATCTTTTTATTTCTTCCTTGAGTTGTTCTTTGATCCAGCAGTTATTGAGCAGCATGTTGTTTAATCTCCAGGTATTAGTTTTTCTCCATTGTTTCTTCTTGACATTAATTTTGACCTCTGTTGCATAGTGATCTGAAAGGGTACTTCTAATGATCCTTACCTTTGTGATCTTATGTAGGTTGGCTTTGAATCCTAAGACATGGTCTATTCTGGAGAAGGTTCCATGTGGGTTTGAGAAGAATGTGTATTCTGCTTTCTGGGGATGGAGGGCTCTATATAAGTCTATTAGCCCCAATTCTTCTAGTTTTTCATTTAGGGCTCTTATTTCTTTGCTATTTTTCTGTTTGGAGGATCTGTCCAGTGGTGATAGTGGAGTATTTAGGTCCCCTACTATTATCACATTTCCCTTCATGTGTTTCTCCAGATTGGCCAGTAGTTGTCTCACATATTTTGCTGACTCTACATTGGGTGCATAGATATTGACCAGGGTTAGTGTTTCTTGGTCTAATGTTCCCCTGATCAGTAAGTAGTGACCCTCTTTATCTCTGATCACTTTCTTGAGGTTGAATGCAATTTGGTCTGATATAAGAATGGCTGTCCCTGCTCTTTTTTGTTTTCCATTGGCCTGAATAATTACTTTCCATCCTTTGATTCTAAGCCTATGCTTGTCCTGTAGCTGTAGGTGTGTTTCTTGTAGACAGCAGAAGTCTGGTTTATTTTTCCTAATCCAGTTCTCTACTATGTGTCTTTTAATTGGAGAGTTTAGTCCATTAACGTTTAGGGAAATTATTGAGAGAGAGGACTGTTGTGCAGTTGTGTTGTGTAGGGTGGCTTTTGTTACAATCGGGGGTTTGGATTGTGTAGTTCATCTCTGAGTAGGTCATTTAGGATCGGTTTTGTTTGCACAAATTGCTCTAGTTCGGTCTTGTTTGAAAATGTTTTTAGTCTGTCCTCCCATATGAATGATAATTTTGCTGGGTATTGGACTCTAGGTTGGAAGTTTTTTTCATTCAGTCGTTTAAATATGTCATTCCACTGTCTTCTTGCTTGAATTATTTCGACTGGCAGATCTGGTTTGATTCTTATGTCCCTACCTTTGTACTTGAGGTTTTTTTTCTCTCTTATTGCCTTAAGAAGTTCCTCTTTCTCTTTGTTTTTTGCCATTTGAATTACTATATGTCTTGGTGTCAATTTATTAGGATCTATTTTATTAGGGACTCTCTTGATTTCCTGAATTTGGCCTGAAGTTTCATTCCAGAGGGTGGGGAAGTTCTCTGCTATTATCTCTCTGACTACTTGTTCTTCCCCTTTCCCTATTTCCTCCCCTTCTGGTATACCCACAATTCTTAGATTGTTTCTTTTGTCCTTGTTCATTAGGTACTGGACTTTTCCTTCCAGTGCTTTGCCTTTTATTTCTTTGTTGGTTTCTTGTTCATTTTTTGTTTGCAGTTTTCCTTCGAGTTCTTCAATGTGTTTCTCCAACTCTGTATTTCTGCTAGTAAGGCTTGTTACTTTGTCTGTTAATTCCTTCACTTCTTTTTGTATGGACTCTCTCATGGTCTTTAACATTTCTTCTTTAATTTGGCTGATTCGTTCCTCCATAGATATCTTATACTCGTTAGTTAAGGTTTCTCTCATTTCTTTTATTAATTCTTGTGTTTCCTTCCTTATTGCTGCTTTTAGGTCACCTTCCCATGTATCTGTGCATTTTGGCGGACTTGGAAACTTGTTAGGGTTTGTCTCTGTATCATCAGATCTTAGAAACTCTTTGATTTACCCATAATTCTTTGGTTTATTGGTGTGCTTTGGAGTGCTGTTCCTTCCAGTTTCACCCTGTTTCTATCCCCTGTGGTGTGGGAATGGGTCCCCTCCCTGAGGGTGGATCTAGTGGTACTATTGGGTGGGCTTGCTGCGGTTTGGCTCCTCCTGTGGTCTTTCTGTGGCCTGATTCGTTGCTTTGCCCTATTGTTGTCAGCTGGTGCTGGTAGGTAGGAGATATCCACCTGGGGGCGGGGCACGTTTGAACGGTTGGCGTGGGTGGGCATAGCTTCCCTACCTTCCCAGGGGCAATGGAGACCCAGCAGGAGCAGGGTGGTCTTCCGTAGTTTCCCTACCTTTCCCTGAGGCAAGGGGAGCCCGGCAGAAGCAGGGCAGCCGTCCACGCGGTCGGCGGAGTCACCCGACCCTCCCAGGGGCAATGGGAGCCCGGCAGAAGCAGGGCGGCCGTCCACGCGGTCGGCGGAGTCTCCCGACCCTCCCAGAGGCAAGGGGAGCCCGGCAGAAGCAGGGGGGTGCGGGGCGGTCGGGTTCAAGGGAGCCCGGCAGAAGCAGCGCGTCCGCGCGCGGTCGGCGGAGTCTTCCAACCCTCCCAGGGGCAAGGGGAGCCCAGCAGAAGCAGGGCGGCCGTCCACGCGGTCGGCAAAATCTCCTTACCCTCCCAGGGGCAAGGGGAGCCTGGCAGGAGCAGGGCAGCCGTTCACACAGTCGGCGGAGGTTGGCGGAGGTTTCCTACCTTCCCAGAGGCAAGGGGAGCCCGGCAGAAGCAGGGCAGCCGTCCACGCAGTCGGCGGAGTCTCCCGACCCTCCCAGGGGCAAGTGGAGCCCAGTAGGAGCAGGGCAGCCGTTCACGCAGTCGGCGGAGGTTCCCTACCTTCCCGGAGGCAAGGGGAGCCTGGCAGAAGCAGGGCGGCCGTCCACGCGGTCGGCGGAGTCTCCCGACCCTCCCAGAGGCCTGATTACTGTTTTAATGTCATCAATAGTGATGGGGGTGTTTAAATATGCTACATCCTCTTCATTCAACGGTGGAAGTCTATAAGAGTCCAAGAATTTATCCATTTCTTCCAGGTTCTCATTTTTACTGGCATAAAGTTTCTCAAAGTAGTTTCTGATTACCCTTTGAATCTCTGCCATATCAGTAGTGATCTCCCCTTTTTCATTTCTAATACGAGTTGTCAAATTTCCCTCTCTCTTTCTTTGTTAGTTTTGCCAGTGATCTATCAATCTTATTTTTTCAAAGAACCAACTTCTGCTTTTGTTGATCTTTTGGATTGATTTTTGGGTTTCTACTTCGTAGATTTCTGCTCTCAGCTTTGTTATTTCCTTCTGACTCCCTATTTTTGGTTCCTTTTGTTGAGCACTTTCTAATTCTATCAGCTGCGTCATTAAGCTATTCATGTAGACCCCTTCTTCCTTCCTGATGTGTGCTTGCAAAGCTATAAATTTTCCTCTCAGTACTGCTTTTGCTGTGTCCCATAAGTTCTCATAGTTTGTGTCTTTATTATCATTTGTTTCCAGGAAAGTTTTGATTTCTTCTTTCATTTCATCTCAGACCCACTGATTATTCAGTATGAGGCTATTTAACTTCCAGGTGTTAAAATTTTTCTTCTGTGTCCCTTTGGAATTCACATATAATTTCAGAGACTTGTGGTCAGCGAAGGTAGCCTGCAAAATTTCTATCCTCTTGATCTTATGGAGGTATGTTTTATGTGCCAGCATGTAGTCTATCCTGGAGAATGCCCCATGTACATTGGACAAGAATGTGTATCCAGGTTTCTGGGGATAGAGTGTCCTATATATATGTACTAGGCCTCTTTCTTCCATTTCTCTCCTCAGGTCTAGTATATTCTTGTTGGGTTTCAGACTGGTTGACCTATACAGTGTTGACAAAGCCGTGTTGAGGTCCCCCACAATTATTGTCTTGTTATTGATATTATTTTTCATATTTGTCAACAATTGTATTAAATATTTTGCTGGCCCCTCATTCGGTGCATATATGTTTAGGAGAGTGATTTCTTCCTGCTGTACATATATATCCCTTGATTAATACAAAATGTCCATCTTTGTCCCTTACAACTTTCCTGAGTATAAAGTTTGCATCATCTGATATTAGTATGGCCACTCCAGCATTTTTATGGGTGTCGTTTGCTTGGATGATTTTTCTCCAGCCTTTTATTTTGAGTCAATGTTTGTTCTGACCATTACGGTGCGTTTCTTGTAGGCAGCAGAAGGTTGGATTGAGTTTTTTTATCCATTTAGTCACTCTGTGTCTCTTAACTAGTGCATTTAGTCCATTGACATTGAGAGAAAGAATTGACCTGGGATTTACTGTCATCTTTATATTGAAATTTGGTGTGTCTTTTGATCAATCTTGTCTTAAATTAGGTCTTTCAATTTTTCTCTTAAGACTAGTTTTGAGTCTGTAAAGTTTCTGAGCTGTTGTTTGTCTGTGAAACCATGTATTTTTTCGTCAAACCTGAAAGTGAGTTTTGCTGGGTACAGTATTGTAGGTGAAGCATTTATTTCATTGAGTTTTGTCACTATGTCCCACCACTGCTTTCTGGCCTTGAGTGTTTCTGGTGACAGGTCTGCTGTAAATCTCAAGAATGTTCCCTTGAATGTAATTTCCCTTTTTAATTTTGCTGCTTTCAGAATTTTGTCTCTATCTGTGGGATTCATTGTTGTGACTAAGATGTGTCTTGGGGTATTTTTTCTGGGGTCCCTTTTGGTTGGTACTTTTCGGGCATGCAGGACTTGATCGCATATATTCTCTAGCTCTGGAAGTTTCTCTTTAATGATGTTCTTGACCATTGATTCTTCCTGGAAATTTTCTTCCTGGGTCTCTAGGACTCCAATGATTCTTAAGTTGTTTCTGTTGAGCTTATCATAGACTTCTATTTCCATCTGTTCCCATTCTTTGACTAATTTTTCCATTGTCTGTTCATATGCTTTAAGTTTTTTTTTCCATTCTCTCTCGCTGTATGGAGTTGTTATTTATCTCATCTTCCACAGCACTAAGTCTATTCTCAGCTTCTAATACCCTGTCCCAGAGCATATCCATTTTGCCATTCAATTCGTTTACTAAGTTTTTCAGGCCTGTTATTTGACCTGTTATTTCAGTTTGGAGTTTTGTGATTTTGACTTCATATTTTCTTGGTTCTTATTAGTGTTCTGTTCAACTCGATCCATGGTTTCTTTGAGTTCTTTGAGCATCTTCCATATTTCTTGTCTAAACTCCTTATCTGAGAGATTGAATAGTTGGTTGGCCATTTTCTGGTCATCAGAATTGTCATCTTCATTCTCTATGTCTGATGCTGGCCTGCGTTGTTTCCCCATTGTCACACTTGTATTGTGGGTTTTTCTACGTGTTGTGGTGCTATTCATTGGCTAAATGATGTGCGTGGCCACGCTCCTCTGGCTCCGCCCCTTCTGGGTGGGTCAACTTGCCTCCAAGGAAGGAGAGCCCTCCGAGGATGAAGCCTTACACAGGATCAAATCTTAGGCGTGAGCACACAGCAGAGAAGACAGTCCTGGGAGAGATGCTGGGCTTCAGTGATCCAGCTCAGTTCTTAGTGTGATTTTTTTCTTCTTGTTGCAGTGGCGTTCTTTCCTTAGAAAAAGTGCATGGCCGCGTAGTGAGGTGGAGAGGCCGTGCTCTTCTGGAGCCTCTGAGAGAGCGAATTTTCTGGCCCTTTTCAGCCCACTCCCAAGAGGTTTAGGAGACAGGACAGGAGACAAACACACACAGACAGCATCCACAGTTTCTCACAGTCGGGCCCCACTGGGCTGGCATAGATTTTTCCAGCCTTACGTCACAAACAGGGGACTTGTCTTCTGTGAAGTACTGCTTATAGCCAGTTATTAGTTTAGGAAGCAGTCCTTTGGCATTCCGGCCCCTTAAATGAGCCTCTGGGAGAGTGAATTTTCTGGGCCCTTTTCGGCTCATTCCCAAGAGGTTTAGGAGACAGGAGACAAACACACACAGGCAGCACTCACAGTTTCCTTGCTCTCATTCTTGATACAAGAGGTTCATCAGGGATCTGTACTCATCCACCCACCTAGAAGCATTAATGGGTGCTAATAGAATGTCTGAAAGTCCACTTGTAGAGAAAGAATGATGCTCCAGGGATCTGCCAATAACTGAAAATATTTTGTAAAGAACTAGCATAGTTTCTTCCCTGAAGAGTTGAAAGAACTCTAAGGTACATTCGACATTCTCTGCCAGAGTTCTGGGTCAGCGCCAAGTAACTTAAGGCACAGTTGGCCTTATACCTTTTTCTTCCCCTATCTCACTTCCTCATTCCACTGCAATTGTTTCCTGGGGTCAACTTCCAAATATGTTGCTTTTGTGCTGGCTTCAACTTACACAATACATATTATACAAAAATTTATCACTTCTGCATGATTTCTTGCCTCAGTGTTAACTTCTGAGTAACCTAAAGCTAGATACTACCCATGGTCCAGTCAGTTTTTTATGTTCTCCTTGTAACATTTAAATTTGGGAGTAGTTGAGACACTATCCTGTCATCAGGGCAAAACCATTTCTACTGGTTTGGTCTCCAAGCCAGAATCTAGACTTCGCAGTTATAATTCAGAGATTCATGGAGTAAACTCAAAAGAAGTTTATTATCACTAAAGTTTTAGGAACTTCCTAGAAAAAAAAGTCACTAACAGTATGAAAGAAGAGAGAGAAGAGACCAACCAAACTGACCTCCAAGGCTTTTCAGTCCATATTAAAGTCAAAGGAGTTGAAACAGTTTTGAGGAGAGTCTTTCGTTTCTTCCTCATTCCTCATTCATGTCCATAGAGACATTTCTTCCATATCCAGGAACTTTGATGGAACTTGTGAAAGATCAAGGCAGGGATAACAATGAAAAGAGGGAAGAAAATAAACTAAAATAAATGAAAAAAAAAAGAAATTCTTGTTTTGCTTACAGTTGAAAACTATAAGGAGATCAAACACACACTCATCCCCCACCCTCTCTTTTCGATTACCCTTCCCATGTTTACCACTGGATCACCCTGTCACAGAGAGACACCAATAAAGCTTTGCTTGGCATTCCATAAACCCACTTCCCTGCCTGCTCAGTACTGCCAACACATCAGATTCCTAAAACCCTGTAAACTCTTCTCAAAATAATATTCTTTGGATTTCCTACTAGAAAAACAAAGGGAAGCCATTTCTTCTCTCTGATCTCACTAAACATGCACCAGGCATATTGCCACCTACAGTGTTGTGAGGCTTTACCCACTGGCGTGTACTTTTAACCCTCCCTTTCTTGGAAAACCCTCTTGGAAAACCAATATAATCCCTGGGATCAGAGCCAGCACAGTTGTGAATGGAGCTGTCAGAGAAGCGTTTGGAATCTTCATCCTTTAAAAGTGTCCCCTAGTGCCCCTGTTGTTATGGGGGCTGCCCTGGGGTATCTAATTTAACTGACAAAGCTGAAGAATCACATGGAGGCAGTTGTTTCCCCCTCCCTCATGACCTCACAGATGGGAACTTTACAGTAAATGAAGGAGGTCAAACACACACACAACCTCTCTTTTCGGTTACCACTTTTTGGTAACCACTTTTTGGTAACCACTTTTCAGTTACCAAAGAATTTGACATAACCTTACATGGAACATGCTTCTGATGGGTCTGCTCATATCTTTTTTTTTCTTTTTCTTTATTATTATTTATTTATTTTATTATTATTTTAATTATGACAACAAAGATGCAAAGAAAGAGGACAGGGTAAAGTTACAGTAGAAGCTCAATCACCCATAAACAGAATTCTCGGTGGTCCTATTGATGATATCCCAGCCTTGAACTTTCAGGCAAAGAACATTAAGAAAAACAAAACTGAACCCATGTACAATACAATTACTTTGTCCCTGAAATCCCCAGTTGTAGTACATACTATTTCTTAGCAGCACACAATATAATCTAAAGACATTAGACTTATGTAACTCCTTAAACATTGAGGGCAAAGTACATTTTTCTAGTTCCATGCACATGCTTACTAGTTTAAGTTAACCTCAAAAGTTTTAGTGGGTTGTTTTTCTTAAGGATTGGAGTCAAGGGAACATAGTAAAAAATGGTATTAAAGTGGCATTTGTTTGCATAGGCCCACCAAAACATAAGAGACATGGAAAGACAAATTATGGTCTAAATACAAGGATACCCTACCCCTGAAGTTTCCTGGCACAGGACTGACTCTAGGATCCAGGCAAACTAGTTTGTCCAATTCAAGTCATCGTCTGTAGTGGCAATACACCTTCATTCCTCACATAGTCTCTGTTGTTGGTATCATGCTTCTGTATTAAAGATCCTGGAATCTGCATATCCCATATTGCAGTCAGGATGGTGCAGAGCATCCTCTCGTTTCACCTCACACTTAAGGGGCACTAGAGAGAACCATGTCCTGTAGAGCAGGTCATTGTTGTTGTCAAGTCTTCTCAGTATAAACGGAAGTCTCTTTTTAGGAGGTCGATGTCAGACCCTTGGTAGTGTCTTTCCTGGTAGAGGA
Source organism: Suncus etruscus (assembly GCF_024139225.1). Classification (NCBI taxonomy): domain Eukaryota; kingdom Metazoa; phylum Chordata; class Mammalia; order Eulipotyphla; family Soricidae; genus Suncus; species Suncus etruscus. The sequence continues at coordinate 110,663,218 of NC_064852.1, read as the reverse complement.
CTGCTTCCAGCTGTTGCTATAAAAGACCTTGGATGTTTCGTAGATAGCTTGCCTGGTTCCGGCGTGAATGGAGGATGCCCATTCTTATGAGGCCTGTGCCAGGTCGTTATATCAATGTTCAGGGTGTAAGGTACATTGTAATGAGATTTATTAGATAAGAACTTATCTGTATGTATAGTGTTTTCCCATTTTAATATGTCTATGCAAACAAGGATCAATGCCATGAAGCGTTATTGGTGCATCTGGAGGCAATAGGAACAAGACCAGCAATTTCCATGACATAGTTCAATCATAGGCATCAAACTGAGGGACAGTTTCACCAACAATCCTTACTGAACAACTTACAAAGAAAAGACAAGATGGAAAGTGGATAGAAACATCATGGTAGAAGAATAGAGAGTTACAGCAGTTAAAGAAAACACCCATAAAATATTTAAAAGATATATGTGTTCAATATGTGTTCAATTTGTGTCCTTCTAAATAGTTCTGGGATTTGTTAGATCTACTGTATGTCTTTGGTCAGAGAATAGAACTCTGTGTTACTGAAGTTAAGAAGGGTAAATCTGGGGTACTGATGGTTGGGAGGAGCATATGTTTGCGCGGGGGCTATAACCCCCACGCGGTTTGCAAAATGTAGACTGGTATGAAATTGCCAGTGACAGCCTGAGTATAGCTGAGCAGCTATCTGCCACCCCCCCAGATCAAACTCCACCCCCTAAGTGGGGAAAACCCAGGGAGTCCCATCAGCTCCTTCCAGGAACCCACCTGGAGATCCAGAGGAAAGGGGGAGAGGGGGGTTGGGTGACCCAGGTCTGGGCCCCCCTACCCTAGGCCGGGCCAAGAGGCCGCTGGCACATGCAGAGGTCTGCCAGCTGCCCACCCGTGCCGGCTAAAAATCCTGCTCCAGGAAGGGAGAGAGACCCTCCCAAGCCCGAAGGACAGGGATTTAAGCCCCACCCTAGGCCAGTCTCCGGGGCCCGGCCTGGGAGTGGGGAAAACCCAGGGAGCCCCATCAGCTCCTTCCAGGAACCCACCTGGAGATCCGGAGGAAAGGGGGAGAGGGGGGTCGGGTGACCCAGGTCCAGGCTACCCTACCCTAGGCCGGGCCAAGAGGCCGCTGGCACATGCGGAGGTCTGCCAGCTGCCCACCCGTGACGGCTAAAAATCCTGCTCCAGGAAGGGAGAGAGACCCTCCCAAGCCCTAAGGACAGGGATTTCCGGTATGCTCATATCTTAACAGCATAAAGCAACTCACTATTATTAGGCCTGAGTCTTCCACTACTTGACAATACCCTAGTCATGCATTTGGTATTTCTAAGGATGTCCTAAAGGTATCTGAATATGGCATCTTGCATTTGGCAGACACAGATCAACAATGATCTTTTCCTACTGAGCTTATGCAACTCTTGCCAGCATGGGGTTTAGGGAGACCCCATGCCGGAGGCTTTCTCCCTAGCCTGTGGAGTGCTGGGAGGCTTGGCAGGCCCCACTGCTGTCCCCCTCTTTATCCCCTGGACTCCAGGCCTTCCCTGGGTGCTGCGGACCTTTTATCCTGATAAGATCAAAAAATCCCTAAGCAAACCTTAGTGGGTTCTTTTTCCCACTGGGAATCAAGCAGGAGCACGAAGTGGCGAATATAAAATATGAATTATAAAATATGAAATAAATGAGACCACACAGAATTACATGGTGAAAACAAGAGGTGAGGCCAGAGAGAGAGGCCAGAGTCTTTATTGGGCCTTAAATAGACGGATATTTGGGGAATAGCCAGGGAGAATGGAAAAGGGGATAAACCAATAAGATCAGAGCTAAAATTAGCATGTAAAGAGACAGGTAAAAGGAAACCAGATACCTTTAAGGAAAATGGGGGGAAACAGAAATTGCAAAGAGAGCTCGGCAGGAGACTTTTGGCGGGCTTTGCACTGTTCTCCTTTGTTAGAAAAGAAATACTGAGGCCTGATTTCTAATAATGGTTAAAAATAAAGAGAGAAATAGTTACAGCCACGTTTAGAATTATAGCCAAAAAATTCACACAAAGGGTCAACTGATTTAACTACTCTAAGCGGGCCTTTTTGGCAAATAATTCTTTTTCAGGAGTGCACTACACCTAAGAAGGTTAAAAAACACTTTTGATGTGTGCCCTTCCTGAGTGGGGTGTAACACCTGGGTGCCATCTCAGACGGCCAGAAGTGGGTTCAGGTGGACTCTTAGGGATCCTAAGGCTTCCCCCCTCCCTCCGTATTCTAGGGGGGATGTGCATGGGGAGGAGGGCGGCCAGATATCTGGTTTCCTCTTTGATTCTAGAGGCTAGCTCTTGCCAGGTATGGGGTTTGGGGAGGCCCCATGCTGGAGGCCTTCTCCCTGGCCTGGGGAGTGCTGGGAGGCTTGGCAGGCCCCCATCTGTCCCCCTCTTTTTTCCCTGGACTCCAGGCCCTCCCTGGGTGCCTGCTCAGATGGCCAGAAGTGGGTTCAGGTGGATTCTTAGGGGCCCTCAGGCTTCCCTCTTCCTTCCGTACTCCAAGGGGGGAGGTGAATGAGGAGGAGGGTGGGCAAATATCTGGCTTCCAGTTTCCTCTTTGATTCTGGAGACCAGCTCTTGCCAGGTCTGGAGTTTGGGGTGTCCCCATGCTGGAGGCCTTCTCCCTAGTCTGGGGAGTGCTGGGATGCTTGGCAGGCTCCCATTCATCCCTCTCTTTTTCCCCTGACTCCAGGCCTTCCCTGGGCATCAGTCCAGGTGGGCTCTATATGGGTCATCAGGCTTTCCTCCTACCTCTCCCTACAGTAATGGGAATGTGCTTTGGGAGGAAGGCGGGTCGTTCTAGCACTGGTTTATGTTGGAACAGTCACTGGAAATTTTTTCTCCTTGGTCTCCTATTGACAGTATTGTATGCATATAGTTTATATATGCATAATATCCAACTTGTATTGTGACCTTGATACTGCCCTACAAAGCTCATATCTAATCTTTTACTGCCTCAGTCCCAACCCTTATTACCCCCATCTTCCCATGTAGGTGCAGCTCATGACATGAAGCTCAACACATAGAGTGATGAGTACAGTTAGAGAAATAACTACACTGAAAACTATCTTAACAATGTGAACGAATGAGGAAAATAAAAAGCCTGTTTTGAGTACAGGTGTGGGTGGGGTGGGGAAGAGGGAGATCTGGGAAATTGGTGGTGGGAACCTTGCACTGGTGAAGGGGGCTGTTCTTTCTATGACTGTTATCATACAATGACAATCATATTTGTAATCGCAGTGTTTAAATAAAGATTATTTAAAAAAAGAAAATTTTAACAGAATATTTTTAAATGGAAAAAACAATGATCTTTTTCTGATCAATTTTAGATACCTTAATCTTCAATGCCCAGGGTCTATATCCCAAGTGAAAAATACTCAACTCTATGGACTTTCCTGGGTGCACTTTTAAAGGGGCATGGAGGTAGGGAGAACAATGATCCTGCCTGAGCACATGTGGACACATTTTGCAAAATCAACTTAGCTGCAAATTTAACCTGAAATCAAATCATGTCTTGGCACAGTGCCCAGCAGGCATTAGATAGTTGTTCACTTCCATCACAGGAACAATTATTTCAAGTTAGGATGCAAACCAGTTTTCAACGTCCTCTGGAAACTTGCTACAAAAACTCAGAAGATAAGAGAAGTGCGAGGCTCTCTACTCTCAACTCTTATTAATATTTTGTCAGCCAATTGGCAACAGGAACAGAGTCCTGGCAGTATACCAAGCACCATGTGTGTGGTGCCCAGAGAATACAAGTGCATTAAAAAGACATGACCCACCAGCTCAGTTATGTCAGTCTACATGGAGAATCAAGCCACCATAACTAACCCAAACTAAAGTGGAGATACAGAATTTATGTATGAGCACCAAATTTATTTATGAGCACCAAATACTTTACTCATTTGTACTAAATTCTTTATTAAGAAGGATAGCAATAAACTTAATGAGAAGTAATGATGATCATTGTTTTATTAGAAATTTAACATTGGAAATTACCTAACTATTGAGAGTAAACTTGTTCAGTTCAGGAGAAGTGGCTTCTGGGGTGGATTACAGTTGTGAGCTTCCAGATGAGGCAGAGAACAGATGGGATTCAATCCTACTAGAGTCAACAAATTAAGCCATGACCTAGTTGCATTAGTGGCTTAATTCCATGCAAGGCCACAATTCTGGATAACCTCAAGCTAAAATTCCATCAGAAAAGGTTGAATTAAGAGACTACAGAAATGGGATTTGACCCTTCTAGGAATTGGCCTTGGTGGGTAAGTAAAGGAGTTTAGATTATGTAGAGTATAAAAATTAGTATAAAAAAAGATAATAGAACTATAACTCCTTTAGCCAGGTTGACTCTATAATGCATGGGCCCAAATCAAAACAAAACTGGGGTGGGGGGGGCTCTTGTTCAAAATATATTCACAATTTTAGGACAAAGAAAAAAAATATGAGATCCAATGTGAGGTTCTTCCAGAACATAAAACCCAATATCAATACCAGCCCTGTTTTTAGGTATATAAAGTGGAATTATACTACACAAAAATTATAAGTCTTTCATGATGCATTGAGAGAATAAAATACTTGATGTAGAAAGTCCCAAGAAATCATCATTTTCCATAGATATTAAAGAAAAATCTAAAGGAAGACAACAGGAAAGATTTAAGGCATAGGTGAAAGGAGGTCTAAGTTGACTCAAATTAAGGAGAATTTTTATTTGTTTGTTTTGGGACCATACCCAGTGACACTCATGGGTTACTCCTGGAAATGCACTCAGATATTGCTCGTGGCTTGGTGGACCATATGAGACACCAGGGGACTGAACTGCAGTCCTTCCTTGGTTAGTGTATACAAGGCAAGCCCCTTCAGCTTGCACCACTGCTTAAGAATTTTTTATGTGACGAAACTACGCCTGCCAGACTGTGAAAAACTATGAGTGCTACCTGTGTGTGTCTGTCTACTGTCCTCTTGCGTGAAGCTCTTGGGAATGGGCCAAAAAGAGGCTCCAAAAAACTCAGTCTCCCAGAGGCCAATTCAAGGGCAGGACTCCACAACATGAAAACCAGCTAGGCTTTGCAGAAGCCGGGTCTCCTGTTTGTGATGTCAGGCTGGGAAAATCCACGAAACTACGCCTGCACAGTGGGGCCCAACTGTGAAAAACTGTGAGTGCTGCCTGTGTGTGTCTGTCTACTGTCCTCTTGCATGAAACTCTGGGGAGTGGGCCGAAAAGAGGCTACAGAAAACTCGCTCTCCCAGAGGCTAATTCCAGGGAGGGACTCCATAACATGAAAACTGGCTAGGCTTTGCAGAAGCCGGGTCCCCTGTTTGTGACCTCAGGCTGGGAAAATCCACAAAACTACGCCTGCACAGTGGGGCCCGACTGTGAAAACTGTGAGTGCTGCCTGTGTGTGTCTGTCTACTTTCCTCTTGCGGGAACCTCTTGGGAGTGGGCCGAAAAGAGGCTCCAGCAGAGCACTTTGGCTCCGCTTCGCTACACAGCCTTGTGCTCTTTCTAAGAAAAGAACACCATTGCAACAAGAAGAAAAAATCACACTAAGAACTGTGCTGGATCACAGAAGCAAGCATTTCTCTCTGGACTGTCTTCTCTGCTGCGTACTCGGGCATAAGATTTGATCCTGTAAATTCTTGGACTCTTATAATCTTCCATGGTTGAAGAAAAAGGATGTAGCATATCTAAACACCCCCATCACCATTGATGAAATTAAAACGGTAGTCAAATGTCTGCCCAAAAACAAAAGCCCAGGCCCAGATGGATTCACTAATGAATTCTTTCAAACTTTCCAAGAGGAACTACTACCAATCCTGGCAAGACTCTTTCATGAAATTGAACAAACGGAAACACTTCCAAATAGCTTTTATGAAGCCAACATCACCTTGATAAATAAACGAGACAGAGATGCTACGAAAAAGAAAATTACAGACCAATATCGCTGATGAATGCAGATGCAAAGATCCTCAACAAAATCCTGGCAAATAGGATTCAATGCCTCGTTAAGAAGATCATCCACTATGATCAAGTAGGTTTCATCCCAGGAATGCAAGGATGGTTTAACATCCATAAATCTATCAATATAATACACAACATAACAACAAGAAAAATAAAAACCACATGATCATATCAATAGATGCAGGGAAAGCATTTGATAAGGTCCAACACCCATTCTTGATCAAAACTCTCAGCAAGATGGGAATGGAAGGAACCTTTCTCAATATAGTTAAGGCCATCTACCACAAGCCAGTGGCAAATATTATCCTCAATGGAGAAAAACTAAAAGCCTTCCCTCTAAATTCTGGCACAAGACAAGGCTGTCCTCTCTCACCACTCCTATTCAACATAGCACTGGAAGTACTTGCTATAGCGATTAGGCAAGGAAAAGATATCAAGGGAATCCAGATAGGAAAGGAAGAATTCAAGCTCTCGCTGTTTGCAGATGACATGATACTCTATCTAGAAAACCCTGAAGTCTCTACGAAAAAGCTTCTAGAAACAATAGACTCATATAACAAGGTGGCAGGCTACAAAGTTAACACACAAAAATCAATGGCCTTTCTATACATCAATAGTAATAAGGAAGAAATGGACATTAAGAAAACAACCCCATTCACAATAGTGCCACACAAACTCAAATATCTTGGAATCAACTTGACTAAAAAGGTGAAGGACCTATACAAGGAAAACTATAAAACTCTGCTCCAAGAAATAAAAGAGGACACGCGAAAATGGAAACACATACCCTGCTCATGGATTGGCAGGATTAACATCATCAAAATGGCAATACTCCCCAAGGCATTATACAGATTTAATGCGATCCCTCTAAAGATACCCATGACATTCTTCAAATAAGTAGATCAGGCACTTTTGAAATTCATTTGGAACAATAAACACCCTAGAATAGCTAAAGCAATCATTGGGAAAAAGAATATGGGAGGAATTACTTTCCCCAACTTTAAACTGTACTACAAAGCAATAGTTATCAAAACAGCATGGTATTGGAATAAGGACAGGCCCTCAGATCAGTGGAATAGGCTTGAATACTCAGAAAATGTTCCCCAGACATACAGTCACCTAATTTTTGATAAAGGAGCAGGAAATCCTAAATGGAGCAGGGAAAGCCTCTTCAACAAGTGGTGTTGGAAAAACTGGATAGCCACTTGCAAAAAATTGAACTTAGACCCTCAGCTAACATCATGTACGAAGGTAAAATCCAAATGGATTAAAGACCTCGATATCAGACCTGAAACCATAAGATATATAGAACAACACATAGGCAAAACACTCCAGGACATTACAGGCATCTTCAAGGAGGAAACTGCACTGTCCATGCAAGTGAAAGCAGAGATTAACAGATGGGAATATATTAAGCTGAGAAGCTTCTGCACCTCAAAGGAAATAGTGCCTAGGATACAAGAGCCACCCACTGAGTGGGAGAAACTGTTCACCCAATACCCATCAGATAAGGGGCTAATCTCCCAAATATACAAGGCACTGACAAAACTTTACAAGAAGAAAACATCTAATCCCATCAAAAAATGGGGAGAACAAATGAACAGACACTTTGACAAAGAAGAAATACAAATGGCCAAAAGACATATGAAAAAATGCTCCACATCACTAATCATGAGGGAGATGCAAATCAAAACAACAATGAGATACCACCTCACACCACAGAGAATGGCACACATCACAAAGAATGAGAACAAACAGTGGTTGGCGGGGATGTGGAGAGAAAGGAACTCTTATCCACTGCTGGTGGGAATGCCGTCTAGTTCAACCTTTATGGAAAGCGATATGGAGATTCCTCCAAAAACTGGAAATCGAGCTCCCATACGATCCAGCTATACCACTCCTAGGAATATACCCTAGGAACACAAAAATACAATACAAAAACCCCTTCCTTACACCTATATTCATTGCAGCACTATTTACCATAGCAAGACTATGGAAACAACCAAGATGCCCTTCAACAGACAAATGGCTAAAGAAACTGTGGTACATATACACAATGGAATATTATGCAGCTGTCAGGAGAGATGAAGTCATGAAATTTTCCTATACATGGATGTACACGGAATCTATTATGCTGAGTGAAATAAGTCAGAGAGAGAGAAAAATGCAGAATGATCTCACTCATCTATGGGTTTTTAAGAAAAATGAAAGACATTCTTGCAATAATAATTTTCAGACACAAAAGAGAAAAGAGCTGAAAGTTTCAGCTCACTTCAGGAAGTTCACCACAAAGAGTGATGAGTTTAGTAAGAGAAATAACTACATTTTGAACTGTCCTAATAATGATAATGTATGAGGGAAATGGAGAGCCTGTTTAGAGTACAGGCGGGGTCGGGTGGGAAGGAGGGAGACTTGGGACATTGGTGATGGGAATGTTGCACTGGTGATAGGTGGTGTTCTTTACATGACTGAAACCCAAACACAATCATGTATGTAATCAAGGTGCTTAAATAAAATTTTAAAAAAACAATTTTTATGCAGCCGTCAGGAGAGATGAAGTCATGAAATTTTCCTATACATGGATGTACATGGAATCTATTATGCTGAGTAAAATAAGTCAGAGAGAGAGAGAAAGATGCAGAATGGTCTCACTCATCTATGGGTTTTAAGAAAAATGAAAGACATTCTTGAAATAATTTTCAGAGACAAGAGAGAGGAGGGCTGGAAGGTCCAGCTCACTCCATGAAGCTCACCACAAAGAGTGATGAGTGCAGTTAGAGAAATAACTACATTGAGAACTATCCTAACAAAGTGAATGAATGAGGTAAGTAGAAAACCTCTCTAGAGTACAGGCGGGGTGTGGTGGGGAGGAGCAAGATTTGGGACTTTGGGGATGGGAATGTTGCACTGGTGAGGGGGAGGTGTTCTTTACATGACTGAAATACAACCACAATCATGTTTGTAATCAAGGTGTTTAAATAAATATATTAATTTAAAATATAACAAAATATAAGAGGGCAGAGAAAAAATAAAATAAAATACAAGTGCTGTATATGGATTGGCAAAAAAAGCACATGAGTCACATGTGTAAAGCTCCAGGTTTAATCCCTGGTACCAATAAAAATAATGATAAAGAATGTAGTAAGAATTCTTTTTGGGGCCGAAGATATAGCACAGTGGTAAGGCATTAGCCTTGCATGGAGAAGGACAGTGGTTCAAATCCCAGCATCCTATATGGTCCCCAGAGCCTACCAGGGGCAATTTCTGAGCGTGGAGCCAGGAGTAACCCCTGAGCACTGCCAGGTGTGACCCAAAAACCAAAAAAAAAGTCTTTTTAACTAACCAAGCAAGATTGCATAATAATTCAAATTTTATAATATTCATGATTATAAATAATGTATTATTTCATAATCCATGATAATATTATTTCCTCTGTAGAATGTGATATTCAATGTTCCTGCTCATTGTAGGCTAGAGCAGATAGACACTCCAGTGAGCAAAGGTTAGCAATTTTGCCATATCTATATCTCCAGATTTCTGACATATAGGTCAGTACCTAGCACATGAAATAAATATTGAATGAATGAACATGTATGGGTAAATTTTTCTCTGTGGGATTCTGCAGTTCTACTCTTATAAATTGAATCCTTTATTCTTATCTAAATTCAGTTATTTCCCCAACCTGTTAATGACATTTAGCTGTTTTTGTAAATTATATAGTTTAGTCATTTATGGAAACTCAACAAGTGTCTATGTGAAGAGAGTTGTTTTGATAAACTGTTCGTTGAATCCTTGGGAAAGCTAACTAAAGGAAAGTTATAGAGAAAAATGTTATGAATTAGTTATAGGGAACAGCCATGAAAATATGAGGACAAACTCTAGGATATTTATGCTCAGAGAAAAGAGCATAAAGTTCTACAAGAAGAGACATGATGGATGTGCCATGTGTGGGCAATATAGTTTTTAATTATGTAATTTCTCAATTATCTGATATTTTCTTTGTTACTTACTACCCTTTTTTGTTTTGTTTTGTTTTGTTTGGCCACACCCGTTTGATGCTCAGGGGTTACTCCTGGCTAAGTGCTCAGAAATTGCCCCTGGCTTGGGGGGACCATATGGGACGCCGGGGGATCGAACCGCCGTCCTTCCTTGGCTAGCGCTTGCAAGGCAGACACCTTACCTCTAGCACCACCTCACTGGCCCCATTACTTACTACCTTTACCTTTACCTTTACCTTTATTGATCACCTACTATAGCCAAGTATCATAGCACCCATGTTCTGCTCACATTATCATCAAGTTAGTTAATATCCTCAAGTTATATTCTGAGTCCTAGTTCTCATAAGGAGAATAAAAGATTCAATTAATAAGAGAAATTTCTGAATCCCACAAAGAGAAATTTACCCATACATTTTCATTATTCAATATTTATTTTATGTGCTAGATACTGACTTATATGTCAGAAATCTAGGGATATAGAATGGCCAGGTAATATCCTTAGTCCTATTTCTTAAACAAGAATCAGACAATTGTTACTTGCCTCAAAGCTACCCAGAAAGTGCAAGAGTTGGTTGTAAAACTTGGACCCTTCAGGTCCCCATCCCAGAGTCTTTATAACTTCACATTTAAGTGATTTTCTTAATGTAACTAAAATTTTTCTACTGTATCTGCCTAATTTTCTTTCCATTATGTTAACTGAATATTTTAATGATCTAACCAAGCACCAGGCCCGATTACATCAGATAAGAAGATTAAACCAAAGTAAAATTCAATATGAAAATGATTACAAAATCAAACTGCCTTAAGGAAAAATAAACCAAAATGTTAGACTATGAGGACAATGACTAAATTAGATTATGGTTATATATTATATGACTCTAGTTAAAGATAATAAATTTACATTTATGCTTTCTTTTTATTCCTTTACATTTATATGTAGCATATATTTTCCTATTTACTGATCTAATTATTTGCATTATTTATCCTAGAAGTCCCTTCCAGATAACAAGCCATTGAGAAATAAATTTTTAATTGGAATGCTGATTGGTAAACAGAAAGTCAAAAGATATTTTTTAGAAACTCTCTCAAAACATCCATGAAATACTCTAACTCCATAATTCTAACTCCATAAATGAATACAGCTCTCAAAACCACATGATGGAATTTTCAAATACAGGCCCCTTGAGCCATCACCAAGACTATAAGGGATGGGAAGTTAGAGAGGAAACAAATTTATAAACTTTATGTAATGAGTATGTCTCCCAAAGAAAGTTTAAATCCTGATCCCTCTAACCTGAGACTATGTGTTCCTGCAGAGCAAAAGAGGACTTTACAGATGTGATGAAAGTTATGTGCTACCTGAGATTATTCTCCACACATTAACATTAAAACAAATTGTGGAGGGGCCGGTGAGATAGCATGGAAGTAAGGCATTTGCCTTTCATGCAGAAGGACGGTGGTTCAAATCCTGGCATCCGTTATGGTCCCCCAGGCCTGCCAGGAGTGATTTCTGAGTGTAGAGCCAGGAGTGACCCCTGAGCGCTGCCAGGTGTGACCCAAAAACCAAAAAAAAAAAAATTGTGAACAATAACAACCAGTGCTGGTGCAGATGTGGGGAAAACAGAACTTTCATTCACTGCTGGTGGAAAGAGCTAATAATCCAGCCTTTCTGAAAAACAACACAGACATTCCTTTAAAAAAATAACAAGAAACTAATCAAGAGACCTAAACTTTAACAATCTAAACTTAAATGGGCCTATTATACTGGCAGGCCAAGGGACAAAGGGTGGTGGTACAGGATGCACTCTGTATCCACTGGTGGAAGGAGGTTGACATTGGTGGTGGGAAATGACCCTGACTTACTGTATATCTGAAATTCAACTATGAAGGACTCTGCAGATCACAATTGTTTCAATATAATAAAATATTTAAAAATATAAATAAATAAATAAATAAATAAATAAATAAATAAATAAATAAATAAAATAGCAAGAAACTGAGCTTCCATTGAAATCAGCCACTCCACTTCTTAGAATATACCCCAAGATCCCAAAAGCAAAATGGAGAAAAGAATCTGGAAACATCCCAAATGTCCAAGAGTAGATAAGTGGCAAATGGTTCATCTACACAAAATTCTCCTCATCCACAAGAAAGAATAAAGTCATGTCATTTCCTGCTCCTGGTGAGTGTCATGCTGAGTGAACTTAGTCAGAGGGAGAGAGACCAACAGTGAATGGTCTCAAATATGTGGGGTATGAAGAAACATCATGGTGGAATAAGGAATGTCCAAAAACAATGGAGGCAGAGATCATGAAAGCTGGTCTTCAGTAGGAAGCATGTCACTTGAGAGAGTTGAGGACAGCACAGGGAGCGGATAATAACTATGTTGGAGGGAATCTTTCAACCAGGAGGGGAGGGGTCTTGGAAGGGGAGAAGTGTCATGTATAAAGCCCTCTCAACAACAGCATGAAAAATACAGTGCAAAAACTTTAAAAAATAAAATTTAAAAAATGCCTCTCATCAAAGCAAGAAGCTAGAGGGGTATGAAGACAACAGTGTTGAAACATGATATCTCTGGGGCCGGGAAGGTGGCGCTAGACGTAAGGTGTCTGCCTTACAAGCGCTAGCCAAGGAACGGACCGCGGTTCGATCCCCCGGCATCCCATATGGTCCCCCCAAGCCAGGGGCGATTTCTGAGCACATAGCCAGGAGTAACCCTGAGCGTCAAACGGGTGTGGCCCAAGAACCAAAAAAAAAAAAAAAGAAAGAAAGAAAGAAACATGATATCTCTAAGACTCAGTCATAAATTGCTTCGTAATTTCACTGTAACTAAATTAAAAATAAAACAGTGCCTCAAATTCTAATGCAAAAAGTAATAGTTGGAGATCAGGGGAGAATAGTAGGTCATAGTAGGGGGTCATACAAAAGGGGGTCATATTAAAAGCTAAATGGAGAAAGAAAAGAGAAGCAATGATCAAGATCAGCTCTTTTTTTTTATTGAATAGACTTTTTCCATGTGAGCACCAAGATTCACAATCCTGTTCATACTGATGTTTCAGGAATACAATGTTATACCACACGCCCCAGTTGATAGTGATGTTAGTTTAAACTCAAATCTTCCTGTTAAACTTTGTCTCCACTGCAGGTGCTCAACAGTCTAAGGAAAATGGGTTATACTGAGAGATAATACCATTTGCACGTCGCCTGTACTGACAAGGTAACTTAAACCATTTTCAAACTTTCTATATATCGAAAGACAGAAATCCACCTCAAATTACTTTAAATCAGGCAACACTGTTTAAAAAAAAAACTAAAGAGAGGTTTGACTGAATTTTGGTGCTCAAACAGCAATGTCAGGTATCTACCCTGATCTATTCTTGTAATTCCATTTTTCTGGGCCAATTTACTCCCAGAAGTTTCCTTCCCTCTTGTTGGTGAGGAAAAAATCTCACCAGCAAGCTGAATCCATCCAGTTAACAACAACCCCAGGGAAAGTCTGACATTCTGTGATCTGGCATCCTGCATGCTTCCTTCTCTGAAGAAAACTTCAGCTGTATCTTGAACCATCCCATGATCAAAAAGAAAAACAAACACAGTCCTGGATCATATGCCCAATGCTATTGCCATCAGGGTTGGTCAGTACCAATAGACTGAGTGATGGTAAATGATGAGCTTAAAAGGGGGCCCAGGCACTGGAGAGAGGGGGTGCGATAAAGTGTTGCCTTAAATATGCCAACCCCTCCTTGATCCCCAGTAGTACATCCCAAGTACTACCAGAAGTGAT